>NC_053025.1:555767284-555909717 GCF_003073215.2 Triticum urartu | reverse complement strand
TTTCCTTATTTCATGATAAATGTTTATTATTCATGCTAGAATTGTATTAACCGGAAACATAATACATGTGTGAATACATAGACAAATAGAGTGTCACTAGTATGCCTCTACTTGACTAGCTCGTTGATCAAATATGGTTAAGTTTCCTAACCATATACATGAGTTGTCATTTGATTAACGGGATCACATCATTAGGAGAATGATGTGATTGACTTGACCCATTCCGTTAGCTTAGCACTTGATCGTTTAGTTTGTTGCTATTGCTTTTTTCATGACTTATACATGTTGCTATGACTATGAGATTATGCAACTCCCGTTTACCGGAGGAACACTTTGTGTGCCACCAAACGTCACAACGTAACTGGGTGATTATAAAGGTGCTCTACAGGTGTCTCCAAAGGTACTTGTTGGGTTGGCGTATTTCGATATTAGGATGTGTCACTCCGATTGTCGGAGAGGTATCTCTGGGCCCACTCGGTAATGCACATCACTATAAGCCTTGCAAGCATTGCAACTAATGAGTTAGTTGCGGGATGATGTATTACGGACCGAGTAAGAGACTTGTCGGTAATGAGATTGAACTAGGTATTGAGATACCGACGATCGAATCTCGGGCAAGTAACATACCGATGACAAAGGGAACAACGTATGTTGTTATGCGGTCTGACCGATAAAGATCTTCGTAGAATATGTAGGAGCCAATATGGGCATCCAGGTCCTGCTATTGGTTATTGACCGGAGAGGTGTCTCAGTCATGTCTACATAGTTCTCAAACCCGTAGGGTCCGCACGCTTAACGTTCGTTGACGATATAGTACTATATGAGTTATGTATGTTGATGACCGAATGTTGTTCGGAGTCCGAGATGAGATCACGGACATGACGAGGAACTCCAGAGTGGTCCGGAGATAAAGTTTGATATATGGGATAGTAGTGTTTGATCTCCGGAAGGGTTCCGGAATTCACCGGAAGGGGTTCCGGATGTTTCCCGAAATGTTTGGGCACGAGAACACTTTATCTGGGCCAAAGGGGAAAGCCCACGAGGCTTTTGGAAAGTGCAAAAGGAAGTTTTGAGGAGACCAGAGGCTAGACGCCAGGAACCCTGGCGTCTAGGGGGTAGACGCCGGGAACCCTGGCGTCTAGCCCTGGAGTCCGAGAAGGACTCTTGCCTTTCGGGTGAAACCGACTTTGAGGAGGCTTTTACTCCAAGTTTCGACCCCAGGGCTCAACATATAAATAGAGGGGTAGGGCTAGCACCAAAGACACATCAAGAAACACCAAGCCATGTGCCGGCAACCCCGTCCCCTCTAGTTTCTCCTCCGTCATAGTTTTCGTAGTGCTTAGGCGAAGCCCTGCGGAGATTGTTCTTCACCAACACCGTCGTGCTACCGGAACTCATCTACTACTTCGCCCCTCT
This sequence comes from Triticum urartu, assembly GCF_003073215.2. NCBI lineage: Eukaryota > Viridiplantae > Streptophyta > Magnoliopsida > Poales > Poaceae > Triticum > Triticum urartu. The sequence continues at coordinate 555,908,301 of NC_053025.1, read as the reverse complement.
TGCTGGATCGAGAAGGCGAGGACGTCACCGAGCCGAACGTGTGCAGAACTCGGAGGTGTCGTGCTTTCGGTACTTGGATCGGTCGGACGTGAAGACGTACGACTACATCAACCGCGTTGATATAACACTTCCGCGAACGGTCTACGAGGGTACGTAGACAACACTCTCCCCTCTCGTTGCTATGCATCACCCTGATCTTGCGTGTGCGTAGGAATTTTTTTGAAATTACTAAGTTCCCCAACAGATGCACCAAAGGAGAATAGCGGCGATGACAAAGATGACCCAGTTGAGGATAAACCTCCCGAGATACAATCGAAACGCTGGTGTCAGCAGCGTCTCCCTAAGTCACGCCACAGTAAAGATAGCAACACTGGCACACGAGAAGATAACACTCCAAAAGGTGCCGAAGACAACGAAGACCCCATTGACGCAGCTACCGAACGGGATGAACGGTAAGTTGGGCAGGTTAGCCCTGGTAGACAAGCCACGCACGAGGACTCGGAGGACAGTAGTTATCTTCCGCTCTCCGAGGATGAGGCAAGCCTCGGCACCGAGGATTTCATCGTGCCAAAGGAACCTCTTGAGCAGGAGTGCTTCAAGCGCCAGCTAATAGCCACTGCAAGGAGCCTGAAAAAGAAGCAGCAGCAGCTTCAAGCTGACCAAGATCTGCTCAATGGTTAATAGACCGACGTCCTAGCAGCCGAAGAATACAACCTCAAGCGCCCGGCCAAAAGCTACCCGAAACGCAAATTACTACCTTAGTTCCACGACGAGGCGCCGGAACACATACCACCATCGCGCAATGCGGCTGACCGACCACCACGTGGACGGGACAAAGCGGCAACTCAAGACGAACACCAGCCCGCCCCGCCTCATCGCAAAGGCAAAGGTAAATCAGCTCACGGTCATACATATGACCTTCGACATGACCTGAACAATAAAGCAGGATATACCAGATCGATTTACGGATCGCAAGGACGTTCCTTGACACGTGATGATGGCTACCTATTCGGACGTGACAAACCTAGTCACACCCGAGCCGACAACCGCAGACGGACTCCATCGGAGCTACATCGCGACACGGCCCGATATAGAGGCGTTGCACACCCTCTTTGCTTCACCGATGAAGTAATGGATCATGAATTCCCCGAAGGGTTCAAACCTGTCAGCATTGAATCATATGACGGAACAACCGACCCCGCGGTATGGATCGAAGATTTTATTCTCCATATCCACATGGCCCGCGGAGATGACCTCCACGCTATCAAATACCTCCCACTAAAGCTCAAAGGGCCAGCTTGGCACTGGTTAAATAGCCTGCCTGAAAATTCTATCGGTAGCTGGGAGGACTTAGAAGAAGCGTTCCTCAACAACTTCCAAGGTACATATGTCCGGCCACCAGACACCGATGATTTAAGCCACATGGTCCAACAACCTAGAGAGTCAGCCATGAAATTTTGGACTAGGTTCCTAACCAAAAAGAACTAGATCGTTGACTGTCCGGATGCCTAAGCCCTAGCGGCCTTTAAACATAGCATCCGCGACGAATGGCTCGCCCGCCACCTCAGCCAAGAAAAGCCAAAATCTATGGAAGCCCTCACGGCACTCATGACCCGCTTTTGCACGGGTGAGGATAGTTGGTTGGCTCGTAGCAAAAACACAGCCAGCGAGGCAGGCCCCTCCGTGGTTAAGAACCGCAACGGCAAGCTCCGACGCAGCAAACACAAACGCCGAAGCAATGATGACAACACCGATGACACTACTGTCAATGCCGGATTCAGCGGCTGCACGTCCGGTCAGCGGAAAAATCCATATAAAAGAAACAATCAGGGACCATCCAGCATAGACCGCATACTCAACCATTCATGCCAAATCCATGGCACCCCAGACAAACCAGCCAACCATACCAACAGAGATTGCTGGGTTTTTAAGCAAGCCGGCAAATTAAATGTCGAGAACAAGGAAAAGGGATCACAGAGCGAGGACGATGATGAGGAGCCCCTGCAGCCAAAAACAGGGGGATAGAAGAAGTTTCCCCTCAGGTCAAAACGGTGAACATGATATATGCTACACACATCCCCAAGAGGGAGAGCAAGCGCGCACTCAGAGAGGTCTAGGCGATAGAGCCAGTCGCCCCAAAATTCAATCCATGGTCATCGTGCCCGATCACTTTTGATTGTCGGGATCATCCGACCAGTATCTGGCATGGCGGATCAGCCGCATTAGTCCTAGACCCAATCATTGATGGATTCCACCTGACGCGAGTCCTCATGGACGGTGGCAGTAGCCTCAATCTGCTCTATCAGGATACAGTGCGCAAAATGGGCACTAACCCATCACGGGTCAAGCCCACAAGGACTACCTTTAAAGGAGTCATACCAGGCGTAGAGGCCCGCTGCACGGGCTCAATCACACTAGAGGTTGTTTTCGGATCTCCGGACAACTTTCGAATCAAGGAGTTATTCTTCGGTATCGTCCCCTTTCGCAGCGGCTATCATGCGCTGCTCGGACAAACCGCATTCGTCCGATTTAACGTAGTGCCACACTATGCTTATCTCAAGCTCAAGATGCCCAACCCATGTGGCGTCATAACAGTCAATGGAAATACGTAACGCTCCCTCCATACAGAAGAGCACACAGCTGCCTTAGCAGCAGAAGTACAGAGCGGCCTTCTCAAGCAGAACCTTCATTTGGCTGCCGAGCCCACGGACACCGTCAAGAGGATCCGAACTACCCTGCAGCAGGACAACTCGGCTCGTCAGGAGCTCGACTAGCAATCCGTCTGCCGTCTTAGTCCCGATCAAGTGGTGGCATTCACACCGCGCGTACATAACTACGCACTCAAAATTCCATTGGCATCGACGAAGGCATAGCTAGCTTGTGATCGACAGTACGGCTTAACCGACACCGGATACACACATACTTTCACTTTTATTCGTTTCCTTTTCAGGTTTCAATCCTGCAGGCCCCATCTGATGGCCTGATCGTCGGTACTCTTGAAGGACAAACACACCAAAGCGTCAAGAAGCACAGACATATGGGGGACTTCTCTATGTGGTTTTGTTAACGATCACTCTACCTATTTTTTAGGACCCACTTGTAGCTCTCCCTTGGTTAAGCAAAGTAACTAGCCTCCTGCTTATTGCATTACTTGTATAAACGCGCTTTAACGCACCAATGAAATTATAATAAGAACAATTTGCGGCTCAAATTTTATGTCCCTAGCTTATCACTTGTTCTTTATTTTTCTTCCTGTTTTGTCTTTTCTGGTAACTTTATTAGGTAGCACCCTGATAATCCCCAAGTCCAAGGAATCATCGTAGCAATTTCCAAAGGTGGAAGTGATAAGTATGGAGTGTTGAACCCACCAGGAGCTAAAGGTAAGACCAATATTCTCTCAAGCCCTATCTGCCACTGATACGACTCTACGTACACCGAACGTTTGCTTCCAACTAGCAACGAGAAATAAAACTAGGTTGTGGGTATAAAGAGGATAACTTTTTATGATATCGGAGAGCTAAAATATAAAAGTAGGTGTTGTTATCATGAAGTTAGAATATATTACTAAATATTATAAATAGCGAGTGTGGATAATGGTGGACCGGTGTGTGGAATTGTCCTAGGCAATCGTTAACAAGACCGGTAATCACTATTGCAGTTTCATATGAGGGAGAGGCATAAGCTAACATACTTTCTCTACTTGGATTGTATGCACTTATGATTGGAACTCTAGCAAGCATCCGCAGCTACTAAAGATCATTAAGGTAAAACTCAACCATAGCATTAAAGCATCAAGTCATCTTTATTCCCATACGCAACAACCCCCTTACTCGGGTTTGTGTTTCAGTCACTCACCAACCCACTATAAGCGAATCATGAACGTGTTGCAACACCCTACAACGGGAACCCCTCACTCTTGCGCGACATGGAGGGCACCATAGCACAGCATCAACGTAAAGCAAACAACTCATACCAATCTAGATCATCAATCAACCCAAAGACAAAAGATATCTACTCAAAACATCATAGGATGGCAACACATCATTGGATCATAATATGTGGCATAAAGCACCATGTTCAAGTAGGGATTACAACGGGGTGCAGGATAGTGGACTGCGTAAAAGAGATGAGGATGGTGATGATGACGGTGATGTTGATGAAGACGATCACCGCGGCGATGATTCCCCTCCTGACGGCACTCTGGTGCCACCGAGAGAGGAGGAGGAGAGGTTCTCCCCCTTGTGCTTCCTCCTCCATGGCCTCCCCCCTAGAATGGGAGAGGTTCTCCCTCTGGTCCTTGGCCTTCATGGTGATGATGGCCCCTCCGGGATCCTCCTCCATGCCCTCCGGTGATGATGGTCCACTCCGGCAGGGTGCCAGATGAAGGAAATATGCCCTAGAGGCAATAATAAAGTTATTATTTATTTCCTTATATCATGATAAATTTTTATTATTCATGCTAGAATTGTATTAACCGGAAACATAATACATGTGTGAATACATAGACAAACATAGTGTCACTAGTATGCCTCTACTTGACTAGCTCGTTGATCGAAGATGGTTATGTTTCCTATCCATAGACATGAGTTGTCATTTGAATAACGGGATCACATCATTAGGAGAACGATGTGATTGACATGACCCATTTCGTTAGCTTAGCACTTGATCGTTTAGTTTGTTGCTATTGCTTTCTTCATGACTTATACATGTTCCTATGACTATGAGATTATGCAACTCCCGTTTACCGGAGGAACACTTTATGTGCTACCAAACGTCACAACGTGACTGGGTGATTATAAAGGTGCTCTACAGGTGTCTCCGAAGGTACTTGTTGGGTTGGCGTATTTCGAGATTAGGATTTGTCACTCCGATTGTCGAAGAGGTATCTCTGGGCCCTCTCGGTAAGGCACATCACATAAGCTTGCATGCATTGCAACTAATAAGTTAGTTGCGGGATGATGTATTACGGAACGAGTAAAGAGACTTGCCGGTAATGAGATTGAACTAGGTATTGAGATACCGACGATCAAATAGAATTGAACCAAGCAGTTAGCTAAACACCACAACAAATGAACCAAACATTAACTGAGCACCACACTGCACAATATAACATACTCCTAATGGAAGATCAGACAATTAACCAAACCAAGCATGCTTAACAACATGGAAATCTAGCAATTGTATTTGTTTCTCATGTATTTAGTACCGCCAAATTAGATTTATCTCTCACATGGTATACAAATAAAAGAATGCACCCACAACAATTGAACATCGCATTGCAGAATTGAACCAAATAGCCAAACGCGTCACGTCGGTGGCTCACGAGGCGTCAACGGTGGCCTCGACGGCGAGGTGCTCCTCCAAGATCTGGGGGTCGACACGAATGGCAGCCATCGCGACCTCATCCGCGTGTGCGGCCGCGATTTGCTTCTCCGCTGCCAAATGGTCCTTGGGATCCTTGCTATACCGCGCGCACCATGGCTTAGGGCGGCGCTTATTTGGTGGAGGGGTCGGTGATTTGGGTGGAAGGTGTCGCGCCGGCGGTCAGGGCATGTGGGATGTGGGAGGAGAAGGAGGATGGGGGTCGGGTGTGGATTACCTGCCTGGATAGGCGAGGCCAAGCAGCGTGGAGGAGGGTCGCCGGTGAGGAGGCGGCACTTCAAACAAGGAGTGAAGGTTTCAACTTGGAAAGGAAGGCGGAAACAGGGGAAATGTAGCTTTTGGTGACGGGGAGGGGGCGGGGAGGTAGATATTTCCGCGGAAGCCGAAAATTTGTAATTGCTTTAGCGAAAAAACTGGCGCGCAAAGTGTCATCAGACACGGTCCCTTATTCAGAACTGTGTATGATATGTGAACATCACAAATGATTCAAATAGCTTAACCCGTGTGTGTTGAGTTTGAACCTCGAAAATTTTGGTTCGAATTTCCCTGGTTACGGTCGTCATCCATGTCATTGCATAATTTGGGTACACAAAGGAGACTAAATTCTTAATCGAGCAAGTTCAGCAATTAAACAGAGCTAGCTAACCTAAACATTACTCTAACAAATTAAAGACCGATGCTCTTAATTAAACAAAATAAAGAGTACTACTACGGCTGGTGCCCGTCGATCTCCGCCACCGCCTCCATGTCCAGCTCACGCCCGACGGTCTCCTGGGGAAGGGGCTCCATGGCATCAATTGTACCATACTCGGCAAGCATTTCGCCATCCGCGTCCACCATATCTTTGGAATAGGCCGCCATGAGCTAGGCGTGGGCGGCCGCGATCTGGGCTCTGGCGGGCTCCGTCGTGCCAAGGTATGCTGCGCAGGAACGGACGGCTGCTCGAACTCTCTTGGTGATTGCCAACTCTTCGATCGTGGGTTGCCGACCGTTGTCGGAGAAGCTTCATTCGATTTGTCCGGTGACCGCCACGAGCTGGGCGTGCACGGCCTTGACATAGTAGTGGGCGGCCTCCATCAGGGCTAAGGCCGGCGCTGCGGAACGAACAGCTGTTGTGCCGCTCTTGCCAGTTGCTATCCCCGAGGCAGATGCTGCTGCCGCCGCCTGAGAAGCAACAGCGATCGTTTGGGCTGCCTTGGCCGCCCAGACGCAGACTACAGTCGCCCTCACGAAGCTTATTAGCACGCGCCTGGCAGCTACGGCCGCGCTCTCGCCGGAGTGGGCGGCCGAAGTTACCCTCACAACGTGGGTCCACGTCCCCATCTTTCACCATCGACGAATGAACAGTGAAATGATATTTGGGGAGTGAGTTAGTGTGCTTGACACGCCGGCTATGGACTATAGCCGACGCAACTTCTCGCGTAAGCCGTAGGCGTACTATACACCGACGGTGCTCCTAGATATTTTGTGCTGCATCTCACTGATACGTCTCCATCGTATCTACTTTTCCAAACACTTTTGCCCTTGTTTTGGACTCTAACTTGCATGATTTTAATGGAACTAACCCGGACTGATGCTGTTTTCAGCAGAATTGCCATGGTGTTATTTTTGTGTAGAAATAAAAGTTCTCAGAATGACCTGAAAATCAACGGAGAATATTTTTGGAATATATAAAAAATACTGGCGAAAGAATCAAGGCCAGGGGGCCACACCCTGTCCACGAGGGTGGGGGGCGCGCCTACCCCCAGGGACCCGCCCCTGCCTCGTGGGCCCCCTGATGCTCCACCGACCTCAACTCCAACTCTATATATTCACGTTCAGGGAGAAAAAAATGAGAGAGAAGGATTCATCGTGTTTTACGATACAGAGCTGCCGCCAAGCCCTAATCTCTCTCGGGAGGGCTGATCTGGAGTCCGTTCGGGGCTCCGGAGAGGGGAATCCGTCGCCATCGTCATCATCAACCTTCCTCCATCACCAATTTCATGATGCTCACCGCTGTGCGTGAGTAATTTCATCGTAGGCTTGCTGGACAGTGATGGGTTGGATGAGATTTATCGTGTAATCGAGTTTGTTTTATTAGGGTTTGATCCCTAGTATCCATTATGTTCTGAGATTGATGTTGCTATGACTTTGCTATGCTTAATGCTTGTCACTAGGGCCCGAGTGCCATGATTTTAGATCTGAACCTATTATGTTTTCATGAATATATGTGAGTTCTTGATTCTATCTTGCAAGTCAATAGTCACCTATTATGTGTTATGATCAGTTAACCCCGAAGTGACAATAATCAGGATACTTATCGGTGATGACCATAGTTTGAGGAGTTCATGTATTCACTAAGTGTTAATGCTTTGGTCCGGTACTCTATTAAAAGGAGGCCTTAATATCCCTTAGTTTCCAATAGGACCCCGCTACCACGGGAGGGTAGGACAAAAGATGACATGCAAGTTCTTTTCCATAAGCACGTATGACTATATTCGGAATACATGCCTACATTGCATTGATGAACTGGAGCTAGTTCTGTGTCACCCTATGTTATAACTGTTGCATGAGGAATCGCATCCGACATAATTGTCCATCACTGATCCATTGCCCACGAGCTTTTCACATATTGATCTTTGCTTAGTTACTTTTCCGTTGCCATCGTTACAATTACTACAAAACTGCTACTGTTACCTTTGCCACCATTACCGGTACTATCATATTACTTTGCTACTAAATACTTTGCTGCAGATATTAAGTCTTTTAGGTGCGATTGAATTGACAACTCAGCTATTAATACTTGAGAATATTCTTTGGCTCCCCTTGTGTCGAATCAATAAATTAGGGTTGAATACTCTACCCTCGAAAACTGTTGCGATCACCTATACTTGTGGGTTATCAAGACTATTTTCTGGTGCCTTTGACGGGGAGCATAGCTCTATTCTTTGAGTCACTTGGGATTTATATCTACTAATCACTATGAAGAACCTGAAAGATAAAAGAACCAACATTTTCCCCTCAACTACGAGGGGAGGTAAGGAACTGCCATCTAGCTCTGCACTTGATTCACCTTCTGTTTTGAGTAAACTTGCGACACCTACTCCTGCTATTCATTCTGATATGTCGCATGTTATTGATGATGCCACTTTTGCTTTGCATGATACTTATGATGAAACTACTTCTATGCTTGATAATACTGTGCTACTAGGTGAATTTCTTGATGAACAACTTTCTAGGGTTAGAGAGAATGAAATCATTTAAACTGATAAAATTGATGAAAGTGACGATGAAGATTCTCCCCATAGATATGAATTGCCTATTGTGCCTGAGGGTTATGTTATGGATGAAGAAACTGCTAGAGACTTCTTAGCTTGCAATGATAGATATGATCTTAAGAAACTGCTAGCTAAGCTTAAAGAAAAATCTTTGAATGCTAGAATGAAATATGACCCTGCTTTTGCTACTTCACATGTCTGTATTTCTGATAAGGATTATGATTTCTCTATCGATCCTGAGTTAATTACTTTGGTTGAATCTGATCCTTATTATGGCTATGAATCTGAAACTGTTGTGGCGCATCTTACTAAATTATATGATATAGCCACCCTATTCACTAATGATGAGAAAACTCGCTATTACTTTATCCTTAAGTTGTTTCCGTTCTCATTAAAGGGTGACGCTAAAACATGGTTTAATTCTCTTGATCCTAGTTGTGTGCGTAGTCCCCAGGATATGATTTATTACTTCTCTGCTAAATATTTCCCCGCTCATAAGAAACAAGCTGCTCTAAGGGAAATATATAATTTTGTGCAAACTGAAGAAGAGAGTCTCCCACAAGCTTGAGGGAGGCTTGTCCAATTACTTAATGGTTTGCCTGATCATCCTGTCAAGAAAAATGAAATACTTGATATCTTTTATAATGGACTAGCTGATGCTTCCAGAGACCACCTGGATAGTTGTGTTGGTTGTGTTTTCAGGGAAAGAACTGTTGATCAAGCTGAATTGCTATTGAATAATATGTTGAGTAATGAAATGATTGGAAACTTCCTAAACCAACTCCTAAGCCAACTCCGAAGAAAAGGGGTATTCTATTTCTCAGTCCTGAAGATATGCAAGAGGCAAAGAAATCTATGAAAGAAAAAGGTATTAAAGCTAAAAATGTTAAGAATTTACCACCTATTGAAGAAATACATGGTCTTGATAACCCGACACAGGTAGTAAAGGTAAATTCTCTCTATAGATTTAACGAAGGTGATATTCCTCGTTATAAGTCTGCTAGCGAATGGTTGGATGAGTTTGATAACTTTATTGTTGAACAAGAAAACTTCAATGCTTATGTTGGTAGACAATTGAAATGTAATGCTTATATGATTGAACACTTGAGTGATTATATGTCTAGATTTAAAGGTGAACTTAAACTTATTAGTAAACATGCTTATATGGTTACCACTCAAGTAGAACAAGTGCTTAAAGTTTAGAATGATTTGCTCAATGAAATAAATAATAAGAAAAATGATAATGCTGTTAGAGTTATGACTAGAGGGGATAAAATGACTCAGGAACCTTTGTATCCTGAGGGCCACCCTAAGAGAATTGAGCAAGATTCTCAGAGAACTAATGTTGATGCACCTAGTTCTTCTAAGAAGAAGAAAAAGAAAAATGATAGGACTTTGCATGCTTCTAGTGAACCTGTTGTTGACACACCTGAGAATCCCAATGATATTTCTATTTCTGATGCTGAAACACAATCTGGTAATGAACATGAACCTAGTGATAATATTAATGTTGATGCTCAACCTAGTAATAACAATGATGTAGAGATTGAACTAGCTGTTGATCTTGATAACCCACAATCAAAGAATCAACGTTATGATAAGAGAGACGTTGTTGCTAGGAAGCACGGTAAAGAAAGAGAACCATGGGTTCAGAAACCCATGCCTTTTCCTCCTAAACCATCCAAGAAAAAGGATGATGAGGATTTTGAGCGCTTTGCTAAAATGATTTGACCTATCTTTTTGCGTATGCGTTTGACTGATATGCTTAAAATGAATCCTTATGCTAAGTACATGAAAGATATTGTTACAAATAAAAGAAAGATACCGGAAGCTGAAATTTCCACCATGCTTGCTAATTACACTTTTAAAGGTGGAATACCAAATAAACTAGGAGATCCAGGAGTGCCAACTATACCATGCTCCATTAAGAGAAACTATGTTAAAACTGCTTTATGTGATCTCGGAGCTGGTGTTAGTGTCATGCCTCTCTCTTTATATCGTAGACTTGATTTGAATAAGTTGACACCTACTGAAACATCTATGCAAATGGCTGATAAATCAATTGCTATACCTGTCGGTATTTGTGAGGATGTGCCTGTTGTGGTTGCAAACGTTACTATTTTAACGGACTTTGTTATTCTTGATATTCCCGAGGACGATAGTATGTCCATTATCCTTGGTAGACCCTTTTTGAATACTGCAGGGGCTGTTATTGATTGCAACAAAGGCACTGTCACTTTTCATGTTAATAGTAATGAGCATACGGTACACTTTCCGAGGAAACAACCTCAAGTCCACAATATCAATTCTATTGGAAAAATTCAAACAATTATTATTGGAGGTTTTGAACTTCCTCTTCCTACTGTCAAGAAGAAATATGATATTCTTATGTTGGGGACGTGCATATCCCCGTTGAGGTAACCTAGTGTTATTCGAAATTTCTCCGGTTTCATGTGAATCGGAATGACTTTGTTAACAGGATTTGATTAACCTTGTTAGTGGATTCCTTTTGATGAGCATGAGATGGATGAATTTGGAAAGCACAACTCTCTGTACGCTCCTTTCACTTTCTGTTGTTTAGATTAAATAAAGCAAAAGTAGTATTTTCTGTCTGTTTTCTGAATTATCCTTGCAATAAAAATACCCCAAAAATAAAAGTTCTCCAAATTTCCCAAAAATGAAATGTGATTTTTATAGAATATTTAAGAATTATTGACACTGAGAACACACTAGAGGGGGCAACCACCTGGCCACGAGGGTGCAGGGCGCGCCCCCTGCCTCGTGGGCCCCTCGTGGCCCCCCTCCACTTATTCCGGCACCCACACACTCCTTCTTCCTATAGAAAAAATCACCACACAGCTCAAACCCGAGTTCTAGCTCATCTTGCTGCCATTTTCGATCTCCTTGCTCAAAGCTCCATTCAGAAAACTGCTTTGGGGGATTGTTCTTCGGTATGTGACTCCTCCAATGGTCCAATTAGTTTTTGTTCTAGTGCTTTATTGATTGAAAATTTTTGCTGCTTAGGTGGCCCTGTTCTTGAGCTTGCATGCCAAATTTATTTGGTCCCAACTAGTTTTAATGCATGATATAGTCTCTAGGCACTAGTGGGAGTAGTTGCTATCAATCTTGTTGAGTATGGTTCACTTTTATTTTGAGTTACTAAAAATTTCAGAATTTTTTCAGAGGAAGAAATATGTTTAGGAAAATGTACCAAGGTGGTTCCTCAAGGAAGCAAGGACCCAGGCCCACAATACGTGAGCTGGACTATGAACTACCAAGAGAAGCTCAAGTGCATAACTCGACCTATCTTGTTTTTGTAAATATGATTAGTTCATCGTTCGTGATTCAGCCTATTATGAATGAAACATGTTGCAATGAAAATTAGAGATTATAGTTGCTCATGCCATGCTTAAGTAGCTAGGAGTTTATAATGGTTTACCTTGCGTGTCAACATGCTATTAAAATGGTTGTGATGTGGTATGATCGGCTGGTATCCTCCTTTGAACAATTCGAGTGGCTTGACTTGGCACATGTTCACGCATGTAGTTGAAACAAAATCAACATAGCCTCCACGATATTTATGTTCATGGTGAATTATATCCTACTCATGCTTGCATTCAGTGTTGATTAATTTTAATGCATGTTCACGACTGTTGTCGCTCTCTAGTTGGCCGCTTCCCAATTTCTTTCTATCCTTCACTTGTACTAAGCGGGAATACTGCTTGTGCATCCAATTCCATAAACACCAAAGTTATTCCATATGAGTCCACCATACCTTCCAATATGCGGTATCTACCTGCCGTTCCAAGTAAATTTGTATGTGCCAAACTCTAAACCTTCAAATGAAATTCTGTTTTGTATGCTCGAATAGCTCATGTATCAACTAGGGCTGTCTATATCTTCCATGCTAGGCAGGTTATTCTCAAGAGGAGTGGACTCCGCTCCTCACTCACGAGAAAATGGCTAGTAACCGGGACGCCCAGTCCCATGCTCAAATCAAATCAAAATAATTGCAAACAAAACTCCCCCAGGATTGTTGTTAGTTGGAGGCAACCGTTGTTTCAGACAAGCCATGGATTGATGTTTGTTGGTGGTAGGGGGAGTATAAACTTTACCATTCTGCTTGGGAACCGCCTATAATGTGTGTAGCATGGAAGATATCGAGATCTCTCGGTTGTTATGTTGACAATGAAAGTATACCGCCCAAAATATTGTTCATCTCTATTTCAAAAATCGAGCCCTGGCACCTCTACATATCCCTGCTTCCCTCTACAAAGGGCCTATCTATTTACTTTTATATTGAGTCATCATCCTCTTATTAAAAAGCACCAGTTGGAGAGCACCGTTGTCATTTGCATGCATATTAGTTTACATTGAGTATGACCGTGACTGGATCTATTTTACCATGAATTACAATTTCCAATCAGCCCTTGATCTTCAGAGGTGCTCTGCATTTATGTTTTGCAATCTCAGAAAGGGCTAGCGAGATACCATCTTGTTATATCACATTATGATTGTTTTGTGAAAGTGTTATCATCCGAGATTTATTATCTTTGCTCGCTAGTTCATTATGTCATTGATATGAGTAAACATGAGAACTAAATGTTATTGTAAATATGGTTAGTTCATAATCTTTGCTAAAAATTTGAATGCTGGATTTACATATTACAACAACAAGAGCAAACAAAGTTTGTAAAAGTTTTTCTTTATTACTTCCAGTTTATCAACTGAATTGCTTGAGGACAAGCAAAGGTTTAAGCTTGGGGGAGTTGATACGTCTCCATCGTATCTACATTTCCAAACACTTTTACCCTTGTTTTGGACTCTAACTTGCATGATTTGAATGGAACTAACCCATACAGACGCTGTTTTTAGCAGAATTGCCATGGTGTTATTTTTGTGCAGAAATAAAAGTTCTCTGAATGACCTGAAAATCAATGGAGAATATTTTTGGAATATATAAAAAATACTAGAGAAATAATCAAGGCCAGGGGGCTCACACCCTGTCCACGAGGGTGGGGGCGCGCCTACCCCCCATGGGCGCGCCCCCTGCCTCGTGGGCCCCGTAATGCTCCACCGACCTCAACTCCAACTCTATATATTCACATTTGTGGAGAAAAAAACCAGAGAGAAGGATTCATCGCGTTTTACGATACGGAGCCGCCGCCAAGCCCTAATCTCTCTCGGGAGGGCTGATCTGGAGTCCGTTCAGGGCTCCAGAGAGGGGAATCCGTCGCCATCGTCATCATCAACCTTCCTCCATCACCAATTTCATGATCCTCACCGCCGTGCGTGAGTAATTTCATCGTAGGCTTGCTGGACGGTGATGGGTTGGATGAGATTTATCATGTAATCGAGTTAGTTTTGTTAGGGTTTGATCCCTAGTATCCATTATGTTCTGAGATTGATGTTGCTATGACTTTGCTATGCTTAATGCTTGTCACTAGGGCCCGAGTGACATGATTTCAGATCTAAACCTATTATGTTTTCTTGAATATATGTGAGTTCTCGATCCTATCTTGCAAGTCAATAGTCACTTATTATGTGTTATGATCTGTTAACCCCAAAGTGACAATAATCGGGATACTTACCGGTGATGACCATAGTTTGAGGAGTTCATGTATTCACTAAGTGTTAATGCTTTGGTCCGGTACTCTATTAAAAGGAGGCATTAATATCCCTTAGTTTCCAATAGGACCCCGCTGCCACGGGAGGGTAGGACAAAAGATGTCATGCAAGTTCTTTTCCATAAGCACGTACGACTATATTCAGAATACATGCCTACATTGCATTGATGAACTGGAGCTAGTTATGTGTCACCCTATGTTACAACTGTTGCATGAGGAATCGCATCCGACATAATTATACATCACTGATCCATTGCCCACGAGCTTTTCACATATTGATATTGGCTTAGTTACTTTTCCGTTGCCACTGTTACAATTACTACAAAACTGCTACTGTTACCTTTGCCACCGTTACCACTACTATCATATTACTTTGCTACTAAATACTTTGCTGCAGATATTAAGTCTTTCAGGTGCGATTGAATTGACAACTCAACTGTTAATACTTGAGAATATGCTATGGCTCCCCTTGTTTCGAATCAATAAATTAGGGTTGAATACTCTACCCTAGAAAACTGTTGCGATCCCCTATACTTGTGCGTTATCACTCACATGGTTGGTGATAATAAACTGTGTGCGATCTACTTGATTTATCATCTTGATTTGAATTATGTAATGTGGTCACAGCTACAAAGGATGGTGTATGAATTGCTAGAACTTTTATCTGCAGTGAACATGCAACTATAGGTGTGTCGTCAAAAAATGGAATTATTCAGGGTTCGTTTGGATGTTTTTATACATTCACTTGGTTTTGTAGGCATTTCAGGTGCATAATTCTAATTTGAACTACATGCACATGCTCCAGTGCATATAAACGGGTTGAAAAATCAAATATGTGTCCTTGGTTGCATGCTTAGGTCGCATGCAAGAATTGGGAATGAATGTCACACACCCTGCCACTGTCACTCGGCCGCAAACATTGAGATACCTAGTTTTTAAATTCTAGTAAATCCAAAACTCGTTTGAAAATCATGAAACTTGGCATGCTATCATTGAGCGGCATCAACATGCCGCGGTAAATTTTTTGTCCCATATGGGGCGGGCTTGGGTATAAGCTTCTCACAAACCAGAGCTTCTCACAACAAGCGTGATGGTTTCGGTAGGGAACGTTCCACCTTTGGGGACGAAATGATATATGTTGCCTCTTATTGCTTTCAAAAAATTTCCAGTGTCAACATAGAACAACATGAGTGTTGTGTTTAATTTTGGAATTTTTCGGGGTACGTTTGGACATTTTTATACATTAATTGGGTTTCCCAGGCATTTTATGTGCATAATTCAAATTTGAATTACATGCACATTCTCCAGTGCATATAAACTGGTTGAAAAAACAAATCTGTGTCCTTGGTTGCATGCTTAGGTCCCATGAAAGAAATGGGAATGAATTTCAAACACCCTGCTACCGTCATTCGACCGCAAACATTGAGATACCTAATTTTTAAATTCTAGTAAATCCAAAAGTCATCTAAAATTCATGAAACTTGGCATGCTATCATGGAGCAGCATCAACATGCCATGGTAAAAATTTTGTCCCATTTGGGGCAAGCTTGGGTAGAAGCTTCTCACAAACCAGAGCTTCTCACAATAAGCATGATTGTTTCGGTAGGGAACATGTCACCTTTGGGGACAAAATGATATCCGTTGCCTCTTATTGCTTTCAAATTTTTTTGAGTGTCAACATAGAACAATAGGAGTTTTGTGTTTGATTTTGGAATTTTTCGGGGTTCGTTTGGACAATTTTACACATTAACTGGGTTTCCCAGGCATTTTATGTGCATAATTCAAATTTGAACTACATGCACATTCTCCAGTGCATATAAACTGGTTGAAAAATCAAATCGGTGTCCTTGGCTTAGGTCCCATGCAAGAAATGGGAATGAATTTCAAACACCCTACCACCGTCACTCGGCCGCAAACATTGAGATACCTGGTTTTTCAATTCTAGTAAATCCAAAACTCGTCTGAAATTCATGAATCTTGGCATGCTATCATGGAACGGCATCAACATGTCGTGGTAAAAAAATTGTCCCATTTGGGGAAAGTTTGGTTATAAGCTTCTCACAAACCTTAGCTTCTCACAACAAGCATGATGGTTTCGGTAGGGAACGTGCCACCTTTGGGGACGAAACGATATCGGTTGGCTCTTATTGCCTTCAAAAAATTTCGAGTGTCAACATAGAATAACAGGAGTGTTGTGTTCAATTTTGGAATTTTTTGGTGTTCGTTTGGACATTTTTAGACATTAACTGGGTTTTCCAGGCATTTTATGTGCATAATTCAAATTTGAACTACATGCACATGATCCAGTGCATATAAACTGGTCGAAAAAACAAATATGTGTCCTTGGTTGCATGCTTAGGTCCCATGCAAGAAATGGGAATGAATTTCAAACACCCTGCCACCGTCGCTCGGCCGCAAACATTGAGATACCTGGTTTTTAAATTCTAGTAAATCCAAAACTCGTTTGAAATTCATGAAACTTGGCATGCTATCATGGAGTGGCATCAACCTGCCGTGGTAAAAACTTTGTCCCATTTGGGGCAAGTTTGGGAATAAGCTTCTCACAAACCTTAGCTTCTCACAACAAGCATGATGATCTCGGTAGAGAACGTGCCACCTTTGGGGACGAAACGCTATCCGTTGCCTCTTATTGCTTTCAAAAAATTTCGAGTGTCAACATAGAATAACAGAAGTGTTGTGTTAAATTTTGGAATTTTTGGGGGTTCGTTTGAACATTTTTGCACATCAACTGGGTTTCCAGGCATTTTATGTGCATAATTCAAATTTGAACTACATGCACATTCTCCAGTGCATATAAACTGGTTGAAAAAACAAATATGTGTCCTTGGTTGCATGCTTAGGTTCCATGCAAGAAATGGGAATGAATTTCAAACACTCTTCCACCGTCACTCGGCCACAAACATTGAGATACCTGGTTTTTAAATTCTAGTTAATCCAAAACTCGTCAGAAATTCATGAAACTTGGCATGCTATCATGGAGCGGCATCAACATGCCGTGGTAATTTTTTTGTCCCATTTGGGGCAGGTTTGGGTATAAGCTTCTCACAAACCTTAGTTTGTCACAACAAGCGTGATGGTTTCGGTAAGGAACTTGCCACCTTTGGGGACGAAACGATATCCGTTCCGTCTTATTGCTTTCAAAATTTTCTAGTGTCAACATAGAACAACATGAGTGTTGTGTCTACTTTTGGAATTTTTCGGGGTTCATTTGGACATTTTTATACATTAACTGGGTTTTCTAGGCATTTCATGTGCATAATTCAAATTTGAACTACATGCACAAGCTCCAGTGCATATAAATTGGTTGAAAAATCAAATTTGTGTCCTTTGGGGCATGCTTAGGTCTCATGCAAGAAATGAGAATGAATTTGAAACACCAGGGCACTGTTGATTGCCGGCAAAACGTTGAGATACTTTGTTTTTAAATTCTAGTAAATCCAAAACTCGTGTGAAATTCATGAAACTTGGCATGCTATAATGGAATGGCACCTGACATGCTATGGTATTTTTCATGTCCATTTTGAGAGAAGGCACACTTGAATAATAGCCAACAAAGGAATTTTGAAATGAATAGCTGCCACTGTAACATCTCAAACGTTTTGTATAATTTAAATTGTGTGCGTTTTGTTAACTATTCACGTGACGCCACGCCTCACTCTTTTAATTGCTAGGAGGTGCCATGTGGACAGGTGCTTGAGTGCTTGACTAAACGGAAGGCGTGCCGACAGCTTCCCCAGGAAGCCAAGAGAAAATGTGTCGTGCAGGATTTCTGCAGCTCTTGATCGCAAACGTTATAGATAGAACACCCGTATGCAAAGTGAGAGCTATGGTCTTCCCCCTTAAGTCGAGGGAAAATCTGTAGCGCGGGATTTGTGCATCCCTTCAACGCAAACGGTTGTTTTGGATGACCCGTATGCAACCACGTACAAACAATTTGGTAAGATTTGCATCTATCATATTGGGTATATTGCCATTTGTCAAACTGGAAAGATTTACATTTGTTGATCTAGTAATGTTGCCATTTTTCAATCCTTGTAACACTGCGATTTGTCAACATATGCAGCTAGAAATCACTAGCACTATCTAATTTTTGCATCTAAAATTTAGTAATTCAGTATATATTTCATACATAGATTAAGCAATCGTTCTTAATTTATACAAACAGTTCAACTCGATACTACTACTACCACGGAGGGGCTTTGTGCTACTTTCGACAACCTCTCCTCTCCCGAGCACGCTCAGTAAGAGGCAGAGGAGGCGGAGCCTACCGACGAGCTGGAGAAATGCAATACGGTGCCTGCCGCTGCTGCACGTTCAGCGATGCTCGCTAGCTCGAATGCCCACTGCCGCTCCAGATGATCCCTCTCGAAGCGGCCGGACTGCTCGTAGATCTCCTGATTCCTCGCCTCTGCGTCGGCATGTGCTGCAGCCACAACTGCGGTAAGGCTCTTTTGTTGGGGAACGTAGTAATTTCAAAATTTTCCTATGCACACACAAGATCATGGTGATGCATAGCAACAAGAGGGGAGAGTGTGATCTACGTACCCTCGTAGACCGACAGCGGAAGTGTTATGACAACGCGGTTGATGTAGTCGTACGTCTTCACGGCCCGACCGATCAAGCACCGAAACTATGGCACCTCCGAGTTCTAGCACACGTTCAGCTCGATGACGATCCCCGGACTCCGATCCAGCAAAGTGTCGGGGAAGAGTTCCGTCAGCATGACGGCGTGGTGACGATCTTGATGTTCAACTCTCGTAGGGCTTCGCCTAAGCACCACTACAATATTATCAAGGACTATGGTGGAAGGGGGCACCGCACATGGCTAAGAGAACGATCTTAGAGATCAACTTGTGTCTAGGGGTGCCCCCTGCCCCCGTATATAAAGGAGCCAAGGGGGGTGCGGCCGGCCCTTGGAGGAGGCGCGCCGGAGGAGTCCTACTCCTACCGGGAGTAGGACTCCCCTCCCTTTCCCTAGTTGGATTAGGACTTGGGGGGAAGGAGGAGAGGGAAGAAAGGAAAGGGGGGGCGCCGCCCCCCTTCTTGTCCAATTCGGACTTGGGCAGGGAGGGGCGCGCGGCAGCCCCTAGGCCTCCTCTCCTCTTTCTCCACTGGGCCCATTAAGGCCCATTAGGTTACCGGGGGTTCAGGTAACCTCCCGGTACTCCAGTAAAATGCCGGTTTCACCCGGAACACTTCCGATGTCCAAACATAGGCTTCCAATATATCAATCTTTATGTCTCGACCATTTCAAGACTCCTCGTCATGTCCGTGATCACATCCGGGACTCCGAACTAACTTCAGTACATCAAAACTCATAAACTCATAATATAACTGTCATGGAAACACTAGTAGAAAACAGGGCTTTGGTCCAGGCCGGGTCAGCCCATTAGTCCCGGTTCAGTCCAGAACCGGGATCGGGACCAATGTGGGCATTGGTCCCGGTTCGTGAGCCCAGGGGGCCGGCCGGGCCACGTGGGCCATTGGTCCCGGTTCATCTAGACCTTTTGGTCTCGGTTGGTGGGATGAACCGGGACCAATGGGCCTCGCTCCTGGACCACCACCATTGGTCCCGGATGGTGACTTGAACCAGGACCAAAGGCTCCCCTTTAGTCCCGGCTCATGTCACCAACCGGGACCAATGAGGTGCCTATATATACCCCTCGCTTGTGAGCAGAGCACCCCAGTGCTCTGTTTTTCTCTGGCCGAGGGGGAGAGGGCTTGGTGGTGCTCTAGCTCACCTCCTATGCACACAAGGTGTTCGATGGAATGCCCGAGCCACACTACTTAAGCTTTCTCCTCTCCAAGCTCGACCTCCAAGCTCCATTTTCCATAATATTTGTCTAGGTTTAGCGGTCCGTCATGCCCCGTCCCTGACTTCACCGCCGTCGATCACCCGCGCCGAGCTCATCGCCGGCACCACCGTGGTGAGCCTCTTGTTCTTATCTTATTTCTGAAAGGAAAAATATTCTTACTTGTATGTTTACATAGATACTTTTATTATTTTCTTACTTTTATTATTGCATCTTATATAGTGCGATGGTTTTGGTATCCGCCCCGTCGGCCCTCGTCTGTCTATGATTCGGATGTGGTATATATATTATCTTTCTAACTATTGGTTCATTTATTGTTTATGAAAATTATGCCGACCAACGTGACATAGATTTTATTTATGTAGGATGTATGTGAATCGGAAATGCCAACCGACCCTATTGTCGAGAGGTTAAATTTAGTTGAAGAAGAAAACAATTTGTTGAAGGAAAAAATAAAAAAATTGAGGAGGAGAAGATGATATTGGAGTTGCATGTTGCGAATGTCGTCGATGATCACAAGATCAAGATGGATGCAATGCGCTTGAAGATTAGAAAGATTAGAAAATATGCCATTCATACCGAGGCTTGGTATCATTATGTCGTTGGATTAATTGTTACCTTGGTTGCGATTATGATCGCATTTGTTTTCGCATTGAAATGTTTTACATAGTTTCAATGTATGGTTTAATTAATTAGATGCTCTGGAGAGCTATATGTTGTTAGATGAGAACTATGTATGCACTTTGGTTTTAATGTGATGATGAACTTCTATTAATTTGGACACTTAATTATATATAATGCACGCAGATGAACCGGCAATGGATGTACGGTGACAGACACACCTGCGAGTACATTAAGGGCGTGCATGAGTTTCTCGATGCGGCTGAGGCAAACAAGCAGAATGGTTTTATGTGTTGTCCATGCACTGAATGTGGGAATACGAGGTCTTACTATAATCGGAAAATCCTTCACTCCCACCTGCTTTACAAGGGTTTCATGCCACACTATAATGTTTGGACAAGGCACGGAGAAATAGGGGTTATGATGGAAGACGACGAAGAAGAAGAGTACGATGACAACTATGTGCCCCCTGAATACGGTGATGCTGCAACGGGGGGAGCTGGTGAAGATCAAGAGGAACCAGATGATGTGCCCAATGATGCTGCAATGGGTGAAGCTGCTGAAGATCAAGAGGAACCAGACGATGTGCCTGATGATGATGATCTCCGCCGGGTCATTGTCGATGCAAGGACGCAATGCGAAAGTCAAAAGGAGAAGCTGAAGTTCGATCGCATGTTAGAGGATCACAAAAAAGGGTTATACCCCAATTACGAAGATGGCAACACAAAGCTCGGTACCGTACTGGAATTGCTGCAGTGGAAGGCAGAAAATGCTGTGGCTGACAAAGGATTTGAGAAGCTACTGAAAATATTGAAGAAGAAGCTTCCAAAGGATAACGAATTGCCCGACAGTACATACACAGCAAAGAAGGTCGTATGCCCTCTAGGATTGGAGGTGGAGAAGATACATGCATGCCCTAATGACTTCATCCTCTACCGCGGTGCATACAAGGATCTGAACGCATGCCCGGTATGCGGTGCATTGCGGTATAAGATCAAACAAGATGACCCTGGTGATGTTGACGGCGAGCCCCCCAAGAAGAGGGTTCCTGCGAAGGTGATGTGGTATGCTCCTATAATACCATGGTTGAAACGTCTGTTCAGAAACAAAGAGCATGCCAAGTTGATGCGATGGCACAGTGAGAACCGAAAGAAAGATGGGAAGTTGAGAGCACCCGCTGACGGGTCGTAGTGGAGAAAAATCGAGAGAAAGTACTGGGATGAGTTTGCAAAGGACCCAAGGAATGTATGGTTTGCTTTAAGCGCGGATGGCATTAATCCTTTCGGGGAGCAGAGCAGCAATCACAGCACCTGGCCCGTGACTCTATGTATGTATAACCTTCCTCCTTGGATGTGCATGAAGCGGAAGTTCATTATGATGCAAATTCTCATCCAAGGCCCCAAGCAACCCGGCAACGAAATTGATGTGTACCTAAGGCCATTAGTTGAAGAACTTTTACAGCTATGGAATGGAAACGGTGTACGTACGTGGGATGAGCACAGACAGGAGGAATTTAACCTTAAGGTGTGGATGTTCGTGACCATCAATGATTGGCCCGCTCTCAGTAACCTTTCAGGACAGACAAACAAAGGATACCACGCATGCACGCACTGTTTAGATGACACTGAAAGTATATACCTGGACAAATGCAGGAAGAATGTGTACCTGGGCCATCGTCGATTTCTTCCGACCAACCATCAATGTCGAAAGAAAGGCAAGCATTTCAAAGGCGAGGCAGATCACCGGAAGAAGCCCGCCATGCGTACCGGTGATCATGTACTTGCTATGGTCAATGATTTACACTACGTAATCTTTGGAAAGGGTCCCGGTGGACTAGCTGTTCCGAATGACGCTGAGGGACACGCACCCATGTGGAAGAAGAAATCTATATTTTGGGACCTACCCTACTGGAAAGACCTAGAGGTCCGCTCTTCAATCGACGTGATGCACGTGACGAAGAACCTTTGTGTGAACCTGCTAGGCTTCTTGGGCGTGTATGGGAAGACAAAAGATACACCTGAGGCATGGGAGGACGTGCAACGTTTGCACGAAAAAGACGGCATGCCTCCGAAGCAGTATAAAGGTCCTGCCAGCTACGCTCTTATGAAAGAAGAGAAAGAAATCTTCTTTGAATGCCTGCTCAGTATGAAGGTCATGACTGGCTTCTCGTCGAATATAAAGGGAATAATAAATATGCCAGAGAAAAAGTTTCAGAACCTAAAGTCTCATGACTGCCACATGATTATGACGCAACTGCTTCCGGTTGCATTGAGGGGGCTTCTACCGGAAAACGTCCGATTAGCCATTGTGAAGCTATGTGCATTCCTCAATGCAATCTCTCAGAAGGTGATCGATCCAGAAATCGTACCAAGGCTAAGGAGTGATGTGGCGCAATGTCTTGTCAGTTTCGAGCTGGTGTTCCCACCATCCTTCTTCAATATCATGACGCACGTCCTAGTTCATCTAGTCGACGAGATTGTCATCCTGGGGCCCGTATTTCTACACAATATGTTCCCCTTTGAGAGGTTCATGGGAGTCCTAAAGAAATATGTCCGTAACCATGCTAGGCCAGAAGGAAGCATCTCCATGGGCCATCAAACAGAGGATGTTATCGAGTTTTGTGTTGACTTCATTCCTGGCCTTAAGAAGATAGGTCTCCCTAAATCGCGGTATGAGGGGAGACTGACTGGAAAAGGCACTCTTGGAAGAGACTCAATAATATGCAGGGACGGATATTCTTGGTCTCAAGCACACTACACAGTTCTACAGAACTCTACCTTGGTGACCCCGTATGTCGATGAACACAAGAACAGTCTGCGCTCCAAATACCTGGAGCAGTGCGGCGACTGGATTACATGTGAACACATCATGACTTTCAGCAGTTGGTTGGAAACACGTCTCAGAGGTGACAACACTGTTTGTGATGAGTTGTACTTGTTGTCCAGGGGACCATCTTTGACTGTATTGACTTACAAAGGATACGAGATAAATGAGAATACATTTTACACGATCGCCCAAGATCAAAAGAGCACCAACCAAAACAGCGGTGTCCGCTTTGATGCAGCAACCGAGAGCGGAAAGGACACATATTATGGTTACATAGTGGACATATGGGAACTTGACTATGGACCTGATTTTAAGGTCCCTTTGTTTAAGTGCAAATGGGTCAATCTGTCAGGCGGCGGGGTACAGGTAGACCCACAGTACGGAATGACAACAGTGGATCTGAAAAATCTTGGGTACACTGACGAACCGTTCGTCCTAGCCAATGATGTGGCATAGGTTATCTATGTGAAGGACATGTCTACCAAACCGAGAAAAAGAAAAGATAATGAAGCGAATACATCATACGATGAGCCAAAGCGCCACATAGTTCTTTCAGGAAAAAGGGACATCTTGGGAGTGGACGGCAAGACAGACATGTCTGAAGATTATGAAAAGTTTCATGAAATTCCTCCCTTCAATGTCAAGGCTGACCCAAGCATCCTGATAAACAATGAAGATTATCCATGGTTACGGCGCAATAAGCAAATGACACAAGCGAAGAAAAAGTGAAGACTTTCTCCCGCAACTATTATGATGATACCATGCCAACTTTGTAACACACGAACATGCTATCATTGTCTATTTTGTACATGCACATGCTATGCGGGTGAAATTATGATACCATGCCAACTTTCAACTTTTTCAGAGTTCATTTGAAATGCTTTCATGTCTTATGGTTCGGCCCTCGTAATACAATTATTCAAATTTTAACTATTCAAATTTGAAAACTAATGGCACTAACAGAAAGTTTATAATTTTTTCTAAAACTGATGGCACTAACAGAAAGTTTATAATTTTCTGACCTAAAAGCAAAAAGAATTAAAAAATGCAAAAAACAAAAGAAAATAAATAATGCAGAAAACAAAAAAAGCTGGAAAAAGTAAAGTTAATCACAAACTTGTGATTCAAACAAATATCAAAGAATTCAAATTTTAACTATTCAAATTTGAAAACTAATGGCACTAACAGAAAGTTTATAATTTTTCTAAAACTAAAGGCACTAACTGAAAGTTTATAATTTTGCTCCTCGCCGCTGGCCCATGACCATTAGTCCCGGTTTGTGCCACAAACCGGGACTAAAGGGTTGGTCCTCGTTGCGGGCAGAGTTTAGTCCCACCTCGCCAACCGAAGGGGGCTCACACCGGTTTATAAGCCCTTCCCTCTCTGCCTTGTTGAGCTCCTCTCAAAGTGAAAATAGATGCCCTAATAGAGAAAAGTTTAACCTAAATTCATAGTGAATTTCTCCGAAATTCATAGAAATTTAGTATGAATTTAGGTTGAATTTTCTCTATAAGCGCATCTACTCTCATTTTTTAGTAAGTTAATCACAAACTTGTGATTCACACAAATTTCAAAGAATTCAAATTTTAACTATTCAAATTTGTAAACTAATGGCACTAACAAAAATTAAAGAAAAAACAAAAGAAAATAAATAATGCAAAAAACAAAACAAAAAATTGGAAAAAATAGCAACAATAAGTATTTTGTTGTAATTAGAAACAAAATAAAATAAATAAAGCAACAAAGAAAACAAAAAAAAACAAAAAAAGTGTTTTCAAATTTGAAAACTAATGGCACTAACAGAAAGTTTATAATTTTTCTAAAACTAAAACCGAAAAGAATAAAAAACAAAGCAAAAAACAAAAGAAAATAAAATAAAGCAACAAAAAAACAAAAAAAATGCCACCTACTGGGCCCCCACGGCCTGAATACGACTAGAAACCCATCCAAGGGCCAGGATTCAGGCCTGCATGAGGCCCAGTAGGCCCACAGGCATAGCAGTGACAATTAGGCTCGTAAGCCTGCAATGGAGAGAAGCTCGAGAGGGGTGCGGCAGTGGGGCTTATAAACCACTGTGAACCCCTCTCAACTAGCGAGGTGGGACTAAACTTTCGACACAGCAGCCGCACAACGCCTTTGGTCCCGGTTGGTGGCACCAACCGGGACTAAAGGGGGGCATTGGTCACGGTTGGTGACACGAACCGTGACCAATGCCTTTGCTATATAACTATCACTTGTGAAAATTTCCATTCAGTTCATCTTCCCCGCCCGACGCCGCCAGGCTGCCCCTCTGCGCCTCGCTGTCGCCGTCGTCGCCCTGCCTCCGACGCCGTCCCGCGCCGCCCAAACATCGTCGCCACCCCGTGCCGCCCCGACTCGTCGCCGCGCGCCACCTTGCACTGTCGCGGTCACCTCCTCGCGCCGCCCCGATGCCGTCGCCGCCCCGCGTCGCCACCCCGACGCCATCGCTGCCCCGCCTCTGCCTCGCCTTCGCCTCTCACTTTGGTCAGTGCCGGCACCGCCCCCCTCTTCCCCCCTATTTTTAATTTTTTTGCAAATTCATATATGTTTTTCCTGATTATATGTATATGTATAGTATATGTATGTGTGTATATGTATGCAAAAGATAGATTAATAGAAAAAAATAGTATTTTTTCTGTTCATAGATTTTTTTGGTGATATTGATTATTGTAAATATGAAAATGTTTGCATATTCATATGAACAATGAATTAGGCAAAACCTTTACTTTTTTTCTAAAATTTCTATTTGAACATTATTTTAAAAAAACAAGCAATACTACTTCATGTATTTTTAAGAAGGAAGAAGAAGAAAAAGAATGAGAAGAAGAGGGGAGAGGAAGACGAGGAGAAATAAATAAGAAGAAGAAAAAAGAAGAAAAAGAAGAGGAGAAGAAGAGAAAAATTTCCTTTCTTCTTATCCTCTTTTTTTTTCTTCTTTTTTATCTTCGACACGTGGGGGGGGGGGGTCGAGAACGTCGGACATTCATGAGAGAGGCGAGGAAGAAGGGGAAGAAGAGGGAGAAGAAGAGGAGAGGAAGAAGAGGAAGTCTTCTCCTCTATTCTTTCTTCTCTTCTTTTTTCTTCTTCTTCCTATATGTATTAGTTTTTTATTTAGGTTGTTAATTAGTAGATATTAATTTTTTTCATATATGTATGGATGCATGCGATATGTATGTATCGGGTATGTCGTTGTCGATATACCCCCTACCTGATAACTTCGAGATGAGGGGGTCGAGAGGGGGTCTAGGGTCGCCGAGGGGTCGTGGGTCGTCGAACATGAGAGGAAGAAGAGGATAAAAAAAGAAGAGGAAGAAGAAAAAAGAGGAGAAGAAAGAATAGAGGAGTTCTCTTTTCACCAGCTTGAAAACGAGGGTCGTCGAGGGTCGCCGAGCGGTAGAGGAGAAACCCTAAATAGAAAGTATCGTCGGTGTGAGATACATGTACTGTCGGTGTCGGACACTACATCCACGTCCCATAAGTGGCGCGGGCTTCGACGCCCACGTCACTTGTGGGACGTGGATGTAGTGTCCGACACCGACGGCCACATGTATCTCACACCCACGATACTTGCTATTTAGGGTTTCCTCTATCATTCGGCGACCCTGACCCTCGACGACCCTCGTTTCCGATAAAAAAAACAGGAAGAAGAAGAAAAAAAGAGGAGAAGAAAGAATAGAGGAGTAGAAATCCTCTATTCTTTCTTCTCCTCTTTTTTTCTTCTTCTTCCTATTTTTTTATCCTTGAAGCATTGTCAAGGCCACCCCAAACCCTAGAGAAGCAGCATCGAGGACACCCCAAACCCTAGAGAAGCAGCGTCAAGGCCACCCCAAACCCTAGAGAAGCAGCGTCGAGGCCACTAATTAATATTAGTTCTACGTTTGCCACTAATATATCCATCTGTCATGTTTGAATAATAATTGCCATGTTGTCAATATTTGTAGAAACTATGGACACCGCCCGAGACGAAGTACAAGAAGAGTTGTTGGGGGACATAATCGCACGAGGAAGTGATGCCGTCTGCTCGTTGTTTCTCAACGACACCGATGGTCTGGAAGCAGCTGGCTATGATTATGATGGCTCCGGTGACCTAATGCCGGTGCAAGAAGGAGACCGTGAGGACGGCTCCGGTGACCCAATGCCGGTGCAAGAAGGAGACCGTGATGATGTCTCCGGTGACCGAACCGAGTCCGGCTAGGTATATATATTAGTTAAGCTTCTGCTGACTAGCTAATTGATGCATTCATTGTTTTGGTATGTACACATATTAATTAAGTCTTTGTTCTTTTTTCTAGCCGTCCGGATCGAGCACAACTTCGGTAAAGAGACGAGGCCCGGAGAAAAAGTTGAGCTCGGCTGAAAAGTTTGAGATCATAGCAATCGCGCCCGACGGCCAACCGATTGAACCCCTCCGGACAAAGAGCGCATTTGTTGCTCAGTGCGGGGTTTTGGTTAGGGACAAGATCCCGCTCAGCATCCAGCAATGTTTAAGCCGGCTACAGAAGACCCTGAGGTGTCTTCTGTCAATGATATGCAGAAAAATGATCTTTGGACTGAGCTGAAGTGAAATTTTACCCTACCACCAGAGGATAATCCAGAGAAGCCAGTTAAATAGCAATTAATCAAGTCTTTTGCTCTTAAGAGGATGGCAGAACTATTCAGGAGGTGGAAGAAAGATCTGAATAAGTTTGTCGAAAATAATGAGACACCAGAATTCAAGGGCAGATATGAGAAGATCAGAGATCACTGGCCCGCATTTGTGGCCCACAATACATCGGAAAAGAGTAAGAAGATGTCAGCGACAAACAAGAAAAATGCTGCGAAGAAGAAGCATCACCATCGCACGGGGTCAGGTGGCTACCTCGTAGCCCGGCCTAAGTGGGCCAAGACTGAGAATGATCTGGTTGATAAAGGGATCGAACCAGAGACAATTAACTGGCCAGACCGTTGCCGGACTTGGTTCTTCGGGGCTGGCGGAACCTTGGATCCTGTAACAGGGAAGTGCATTTGGACGAACGATCAAATGGACATACCCGTCAGGAAGCTTCAGCAGTATATCGAAGCAACGCAGCAAGGGACGTTCTTTCCAGACAAAGAGAACGACGATCTCACAATGGCACTCGGGAATCCTGAGCACCCTGGACGGACACGAGCCACGCCAGGCTCCATTCCATGGAAGGTTGGGTTTTCGGACGCAGGCGGTTACAAATCCCATGAGAGGAGGAAAAAATTGCAGCAGACCCAAATGCAAGCGCTGCAAGCAAGGGTACAAGCGATAGAGGAACGAGAAGCAAATCGCAGCAAACGTACTGCCGAAGCTTCCCCGAAGCTACCCCGCCATCTCAGCGGAGAAGCAGCGTGGCTTCCACCGAGCTGCTTCAGCCGGAGCATGCCTTGACGGCTCCTGCCAGCTATCCCGTGGATGCTATCACAGAGTCTCAAAATTGCCACCTTATGACGCAATGGATGAATTTGAAGGTCAAGGCGGCTGTTGGCTCTGTTTATCCTACTGAACCCGGCGCAACTTTTCACTGCCGGCCGATTCTAGAAGGATATGCTAGGGTGATGGTGGATGAAATAACGGAGGGATTTGAGGACCTCCAGCTTGACCACCCTACCGGTGAAGGGGAGACTAGGGTGGGGTCTGCTCTGAAGACTCCATGCCTATGGTGGAAGGAGCTCATCAACCTTCCGAACTGGACGCCTCCGCCTCCTCCTCCTCCTTCGGCAAGTTAGGGCACTCCGCCTCCTCCACCGCCTCCTCCTCCGGCGAGTCAGGGCACTCCGCCTCCTCCACCGCCTCCTCCTCCGGCGAGTGACGATCAGGGCACTCGACCGGCTCCTTCTCCAGCGCGTGGTGGCACTCCGCCTCCTTCTCCGCCTGCGCCGACGAGCCCGAGCAGCCAGCCTCCTCCTTCTCCGCCTCATCAGCAAGGGCGGAAGAGACCTGCCGCCGCTCTGGCTGCTCTGGCGCGTCGTAGTCCTTCTCCTCCGCCTCGTAAGCAAGTAAAGAAGACAACCGCTCCGTCTGCTCTGCCGGCGTCTAGCAGTACAGCCAGAGGCAGGAGGAAATACAGATTTGGTCCTTCTCTGAAGACTCCAGAGAAGTTACCATACGAGAGGACCCTGGAGGAGAACGCCGAGATCGCACGAGAAGAAGTGAGGAACTACTTTGAAGGGGTGAAAGCAAAGAAACATCCACCTCCGGAGGAGAAGGTAGATCCGGTGAAAGCGAAGCGCACTCTGGCTGCCCTGACAAAACCACCCAAGTCTCCGCCAAAAGGAAACTATGAGCGCATTATTGGAAAGGAATTTGCCGAAGCGGAGCGGTCGGGAAGTACTGTCAGTGATCAAAGGCTGAAAGAACGACGAGCTGGGAAACAAATTGCCCAGCTCAGCGAACAAGCGAAGCAATCATGCCCCCCGCTCAAGGTGCCTAACGACAACATCGCTAATGATCCGAGGATGGTGCCCGGTTATAGCAATCTTGGCGATTACCTGCCCGACGATGTACATTATGATTTCATATAGGTGCAGATACAAAGATACGAGTACGGGGCCTCTCGTCAAAGATGAAAGATCTCTATCAACGATGATGCGAAGATTGCATGATTGGTACTTGAAAATCTGCAGAGACTCTGGGGGGAGGAGTACTTTGTATGTGAAAGTTAAAAAGGAGCATGACCTCGTTGGAATTGAACTGTTGCCTGTTCCATTCGAGGAGTTCTTTCAGTTTTTCAATCAATTGGCCCTCGATAAAACAACGGTCGCCTGCTACTGTCTGTAAGTAGTACTACTTCTGTCATTAAGTCTCTCTATATAGCTCAGCTCTTTCATTGCATGTATTTATAATCATCCTCAATATATTATGCAGATTGAAGATCGCCGAATTGAAGAAAAGACAAGTCGGTGATATTGGGTTCATTAACACATATCTCATAGATGCAACTCAGGTTAAATTTCATGCCGCAGATACCGAGGCCAACTTGCTACGATCGTTGGTAATAAATGAAAACAAAGATATAATACTCTTTCCTTACAACTTCAAGTGAGTGTTACTGTCTTGTGCGTATTCGGCTTCCCTTATATATTAGTCAAGGTTATAGTAATGTAATTGATGAGTTATGCATGCGTGTGCAGTTACCACTATATTCTCCTAGAGATTAAGCTTGAGCAGGGACTAGTAACCGTCTTAGACTCAAGACGAAAAGTTCCCCAGGACTATGCAGACATGACTCAAATGCTCGAGAAGTAAGTTAAATTGATCATTATCCACCATATCGGCAACTTTGTTCATTTCCTGATATATCAAGTAATTGTTTTCTTTGTCTGGCAAGGTTTGGAAAAAATTCTCCAAAAAAGCTCCAGGACTCCCGAAGAAGCTGCAATTTAGACACCCGAAAGTAAGTACAATAGTAGCATGTTCCGTGCATCTCCTATTGATTCAAGCGCTAGTTTCATCAATACCATTTGGCATTCTTGCTTATCAGTTTGATTGACCTCTATTTCTTGTAAAGTGGTCATGGCAGGAACAAGGGAATGATTTCTGTGGATACTACGTTTGCGAGTCCATCCGCCACACGACCTGTGAGCGGGGCTACACTGAAGAACAATATGAAGTATGTAAATAACAACATTCACAATTTTATTTTATTACCATCATTTGTGTTGAGTTTCATTCATTCATATATATATATGTATTGACCCCCTTCTTCAAATTAGATGTTTCAGAAGCGGGATGAACTCCTAGCACCAGCTCGCATGCGAGCAATTCAAGAGGAATTGGCGGCATTCTTTCCTGACCACGTGATCGCTGAAGACGGAGAATACTATGTGGACCATGAGTCCGTATGATTTTATTTGTAAGAGATAATTATTGTATATATGTAGCCGGTAGTGTCGGATAGATATACGAGAACTTGTTGTTCGACCAATCTCTCGGAGAAGGAGAGGTGGTCGATATCACTTCTCTCTGTATGCATATATGTTCATGACGATCTTCTGTGTCCTTCGTTTTCTTACTAGCTAGCTAGCGTGTCTAGTCCTGTCTATACGTATGTATAGTACGTAGCGTCGACCAAGCACGGACATAAGAGAGGACACTTCTCTCTATTCATTATAGCTAGCTAACACAATATATGAAAAACCTAAATTAACCCCCCAAAACCCCCAACCCCCCCCCTTTCAAAAAAAAACAAAAACCCCAGCCACAGAAATGCTGACGCGTGGATGCCTATTGGTCCCGGTTGGTGCCACCAACCGGGACTAAAGGGTCTCCTGCCTGGGCTCCGCGCACAGGCCACGTGGAGGCCCATCAGTCCTGGTTCTGGATTGAACCGGGACTAAAGGGACAGGGCATTAGTACCGACCCTTTAGTCCCGGTTCAGGAACCGGGACAAAAGGCCCTTACGAACCGGGACAACAGGCCCTTTTTCTACCAGTGAAACCTTAAGCGTGCGGACCCTACGGGTTCGAGAACAATGTAGACATGACCGAGACACGTCTCCGGTCAATAACCAATAGCGGAACCTAGATGCTCATATTGGCTCCCACATATTCTACGAAGATCTTTATCGGTCAGACCGCGTAACAACATACGTTGTTCCCTTTGTCATTGGTATGTTACTTGCCCGAGATTCGATCGTCGGTATCTCAATACCTAGTTCAATCTCGTTACCGGCAAGTCTCTTTACTCGTTTCGTAATACATCATCTTGCAACTAACTCATTAGTTGCAATGCTTGCAAGGCTTATGTGATGTGCATTACCAAGAGGGCCCAGAGATACCTCTCCGACAATCGGAGTGAAAAATCCTAATCTCGAAATACGCCAACCCAACATTTACTTTTGGAGACACCTGTAGAGCTCCTTTATAATCACCCAGTTACGTTGTGACGTTTGGTAGCACACAAAGTGTTCCTCCGGCAAACAGGAGTTGCATAATCTCATAGTTACAGGAACATGTATAAGTCATGAAGAAAGCAATAGCAACATACTAAACGACCGGGTGCTAAGCTAATGGAATGGGTCATGTCAATCACATCATTCTCCTAATAATGTGATCCCGTTAATCAAATGACAACACATGTCTATGGTTAGGAAACATAACCATCTTTGATTAACGAGCTAGTCAAGTAGAGGCATACTAGTGACGTTTAGTTTGTCTATGTATTCACACAAGTATTATGTTTCCGGATAATACAATTCTAACATGAATAATAAACATTTATCATGATAT
Organism: Triticum urartu; assembly: GCF_003073215.2. NCBI lineage: Eukaryota > Viridiplantae > Streptophyta > Magnoliopsida > Poales > Poaceae > Triticum > Triticum urartu. The sequence goes on along the minus strand of NC_053025.1, from coordinate 555,875,499 downwards.
AAGGAAATAAAATAATAACATTATTATTGCCTCTAGGGCATATTTCCTTCATCTTTGCGTGGTCGACGAGGCGCTCCTCCTCCTCCCACAGGAACTCGATGTAGCGCGCAAGGTCGTTGACGCATGTGCTGGCCTCCACCTCCGCCTCCCTCCTTCGGGTTGCAATGGCAGAGCGGGTGATGGTCCCGACCGTCGACGGTGGGCTGGCGGCCACGACGACTGACGATGAGGTGGCGGCCACGACAACCACCTCCCGCCTTCGAGACGCGGTGGCAGAGCAGGTGATGGCCACGGTGGCCGGCAGTGGGGTGGCGGCCACGACGGCCACCTCCCGCCTTCGAGCCGCGACGGTGGAGCGGGAGATGGACCTGGCTTTCAAAGGTGGTGTGGCGACAACGGCGGCCGGCAACAGCTGTCGATGGGCAGCGGCGACAGAGCCTGTGTGGGTGTTCCGCGCACACCCAAAAGGGATGCCACACGCACTACACTATGTCGGGGACTGCGCCACCACCGCGGTGTAACCTCCGAGTTGGAGCTGTCCTCTGATGACGGTGGAGTGGCTGAGCAACGACGATAGACCGTTGCCATTGGCGATTGTGGGAGAAGCACACAAGATAAGCTACAGGGGGGAGGGGGAGGGGAAAATGAGATGCGGGACTCGCCGGCCGTGAGGGTTTTTATAGCAGGTCGGTAAGCATTGTGATTTTGGGGGATTTCACTGAGTCGGGCAGGAAGCTTGCGTCGGAACCTCCGAGGTTGCGTGGGAACGGGCTCACCGACGATTCATTGGCGCCACCGTTTGGCCAAAAAACGTCTCCGCGCGATGTGCAAGCTTGCGCTGTAAGCCGTCCGAGGCAGCGGGGTGATAAGATGTGCGAGAGGAGGACGAAAGGACACGTACACATACGGTTAATACAAAAAAATGTTTGCGATTTAATTACCTACTATACCCCTGTCCTGGTTTATAAGTAGGATTTAACTAATAAAATACGAATGCATGTCGCCAAAGATTATATCATTGGAGTCGTATTTGAACATAGTTTTCAGCTATACAATTTTTGTAACATGCATTAACATTTTTTTCGTTAAATTTAAGGTTATATACCAGCAAGCGTTTGCCCACAACACACACGGCTTATTCCATCACAAATAGCTCGGATGGATCAACTATATGCCACGTATCACACATGCAACTCTAATCTGATTCGTGCTTGATGTCTCCGACATCGCTCGTACAATTTGTCTTATTTGCCATGTATCACTGTGCTGGCGTCTACTCACGTCCCTTGGCAAGTTCTGCTCGCCGTTAGGCGCCGCGGCGCGCTCTGCTCGCGTCCGTTGACGCGCTCCGCTCGCGTTCGTCGGCGCGCTCGGCTTGTGGACAACTTTTCCTTACGCGTTCAACTCCTATATATATATATAGAGAGAGAGAGTAGCACTATTCTAATCCCAGGATTAGAATAACTATTTGGATCACGATCACCATATATAGGGCCGATTAGGTGTTCCCGAACTCCTGAATGGTGGGAAAGAAATAAATCAGCGCCCCACTGTCCCCGCACCCTATGTCTTCCACCTCCCGTCCCGAACTCCACCATCCCACCTTCCCGCCGCCGGGATCCAGCCAACGGCGAGTCGGCACCCACCACCAACCCACCTCCCCCGCCGCCGAGATCCAGCCATGAATCCACTGCCCCGCCGTCGGGATCCAGCCGCCAATCCACCTCCCTGCCGCCGGGATCCTGCCGCTACACAACCACCACCAACCCAACCTTCCATCGCCGGGATCCTGTCGTCGCGCGACAGCCACCAACTCACCTCCCGCGTCACCGGAATTCGCCCCTCAGCGGCCTTCCTCCTCTGTTGCCGTGACCTTCCACCTCTGCCACTGCGGCCTTCTTCCCTCACGTGCCTCCCCAGATCGGTGACGCGATGCACGTTCCCCCATCGGTGACCCCCCCCCCCTGAGTTCACTCTCTTCCCTCCATCACCGATCTGAGAGCTACCATGCCACCCCGCGCTGCCACCTTTCTCCTCCCGGTCGACCTCCTGGATCCGGCGCTCCTGTACAGAGCAGTGCCACCATGCTGCACACTAGTCAGCATTAGCGCCCCTCTTCCTCCATGCTGTTGCTGCCCTCTTCCTCCATGCTGCTGCTGCCTTCGACTCTGCCCCCGCACTCCGTAGCCTCCGCATTGAGCTGCCCTCTCCTTCAACTGGCAGTGCACACAAGATATTTGTGTATATGCCTCAAACAAAAAAGTGTGTTTTCTTTGTAAGTTTCTACCTTGGCTCGGTGCATTCTCTCTCTCTTTGTTTACAGGATAAGTTCATATACAGCGACAACAACAAAGTTCATGTTGTCAGAAAAATGAAGTCCATGTATATGGAAGATGATGATGGTTGTGTGTATGTAGGGGAACACAAAAACACTTGTGGCTGACAAATTTTTCTGGTTTATGCACTTCCTAGTATTTAGACGTTACTCCCCTAAAAATGAAAATATTGGATTGTTGTGTATTACTTTTGGTTTCTTGTAGCTGATCAGCTGAGTGAAGCATCTCAGAAGTTACTTTTAGTGTATACTTTCAAGCAAAGCATGATAATTTCCATTAGTTACTCCTTGTTGGAATGCTTAGATATACATGGTTGGATGTTCTGAATTCTGATTGTTATCGGCCTACTTGTTCGCCAAGTACTGATCTCCTTCATTTCTTGTACCCATTTTGCAGTTCATGGACAAATCAATGCAGCGTCATGGACTCATCTTCTATAGCACATAAGTAGGCGTGCATGCTAGATTGGTTCCTTCCACTACCTAGCTGATGTTGTTTGTACCCAGACTACCCACAGTGCCTGATGAAGCTTCAAGACCGCAAATAGACAAGCCCATGGAGAAACAACATCCTTGTGTATCTTGAGATGCTGCATCACTTGATGGAACGAGATATGGTGTCGGGAACACAGCAGGATTAGCAAGTAATTTTGAGAGTAATCTTGTATGCGCCCTGAGCTCAGTTTGCGTCGCGATAAATTGTTTTCAACATGTAATACATTTTTTCGCCACGTGCCAGGTGAGATGGCGAACTGGGTGTGCTTTTTGTGTTTGCGTTGTGTGGGACCGTGGGAGAGTGATTTTTGTTTAGAAGGTTCAGAGTTCTATTGGGTTAAGGCGAACTCAGCTTATCATACAGTCTTGTTCAAACCGTGATTTTTCTTCAGAAGGTTCAGAGTTCTATTGGGTTAGAAACATGTACAATTTGTCAGGTTGTTTCAGGTCGTCTAAATTTGGAGTTCTAGACTGTATGATCTACTGTGTTGCCTGCGCCGGGCGTCGAAGCCTACCGAGGTGGTGCCCCACTGCTGCCAATGTCTCACTGCACCCCTCCTCCACACCACAAGGATGACCAAGATATCAGGTTGTTGTTGTTGCTCTTCTACTATATCTTCAGGTTCAGAAAAGGCAACAACAACGTTTCGCTGTGCAGTGTAGGCTGCGGCGGCAGGACCATTTTCCTCTTGAAATTGTTTTAATTTATGTGTTTCTCCTACTGCCAATAGAGGAGAAGAAAGGCCAACACCGAGCTACTGTTGCTACTGCTTGTTTTAGCTTGCATAGCCAATTTGGGCGTTACCAGGAAGAAGATATAGAGAGAAAATTATGGAGTGAAAGAGATAAAAGAGTCGAGTGCCTATGTGGTGTGGATATGAAACGTGTGGTGTGTGAGAGGATAAGGGATGTGTGTTACTATTCAGTAATAAAAATAACTTGTGGTTTGGAGAAAAAGCAACGTTCTATTTACCTAGTGCTCACGATCAGCTATAAAGCTTGAACTTCTTGAACTTTTTTTAACTCTGATTCACACTAGAACTTTATAAAAGAATTTGAAATTATTTGCTCTAATATTTTCACTACTTACAGTTCAAAAACAAGAATAGTTAAATTTCAAGATATGTAATACTTGACAATAAAGAAGAAAAATAACATTCAAAAAAGTCAAAAACTTCAATGACATAAACAAGCAGATTTCATCCACTCTCTCACTTCTAAACACATGGGAAAAGCCATGTAAAATTCACGCGAGAAGTTCATCATTAAAAAAAGGCAAAGTTTAAATGAGCACAAAAGGAAGAAAGTATCACGTCACTAATAATCAGAAAGGAAGTTCATCATTAAAAAAAGATGAAGTTCAAACGACAACAAAAGGAAGAAATTATCATGTCACCAAAAATCAAAAAGGAAGTTCATCATTAAAAAAAGACAAAGTTCAAACGAGAACAAAAGGAAGAATTAAAAGGCAAACTCTACAAATTTTGTTGCTAGAAGTTCAAGTGATCGGCCCGAGAAAAATTCATAATTCTTATGAGAGAGGTTCACCTTGTATTTCCATGCTCGATTTTTTCGTATAAAAATCGAATACAATTCTTTAACCAAAATATAAAAAGGTGAAGTTCAAACTAAAATAACACAGAAGTTCGGAGTTTATTAAAACCTAGGATTTACCTATTCAAAAAATAAAAAACGCAATGCCATTTTTTCACTTTTAAAAACAACTCATAAATGGAAAAAATGGTTGCTAGAAGTTCAAGTGCTCGGCGAGGAAAAGTTCAAAAAATTCTTGTGAGAGAGGTTCACCATGTATTTAGATGTCCAAAATACATAAAAATGTAGTTTTTTGTGTTTTAAAATAATTCTCTCAAACTAGAGAGAAGTTCAAAGTGATAACAACCGGAAGTTCACGTACTACATGGTGTGTATTTCATATAAGAAAAATACAATAAAGTGAAACTGAGTGAAGTTCAAACAAACATGCCCCAGAAGTTCAACTACTTCACACAGTGCATTTTCATTCACGATGAACGCATAAATCATGATCTCACCATTTTTTAATTTACCTCAAAACGACAGGAATATTATTTGTGTAAGTTCAAGTCCTCGGTCGGAGAAAGTTAAAAAAATTATTGTGAGAGACGTTTGTACAAAAGGAGTATTATTTGTGTAACACTAACGAATGGATGAGAAAATTACAAACAAAAATACGTCACAGAAGTTCAACATGAAAACAGCAGGAAGTTCAACTACTACGCTGAATGAATTTTAGATGAAAAACTTTTAAAATCGTCGTGAGTATGAAAAGATGATTAACACGGGAAACTTGCGTGCTTACAACAGCTTTCCATCCGTATATCACCTGCTCAGTTCCGGTGAATGGATGGAGAGTTACGAGCAGTGGATGGAGACCTACGAGCAAAAAATCACGTGAAAACAGAGTGAAGTTCAGGTACACGCGCCGAGAAGTTCAGGTTCTTCACGCGGTGCATTTTCGAAGAATCTGTTTCGTGATAAAGGCAGAACGCATGATCCCGCCATTTTCGAAATTACTTGAAAACGGCTAGGAATCAGAGAAAACCATCAACATGAAAAAGTTTCACATTTTTCGTAGCTTTTCAGCGGTATATTAGTTGCCCCATTCCGATAAAGTTTGTAGAAATTACGGCGAAAATACGTTTTTCGCCATTTTCAAAACTAACTTAAAGCCGTATGGAATTGGGAGAAACAATACATACAAAAAAGTTTTGCATTTGTTCAAGCTTTCCAATGCCATATCATTTGCTGCATTCGGACATACGGTTAAAAAATTAGCTCGAAAATACGAACTCGGTAGGACTTGGACCATTTTCTAAATTACTCTTAAACCATTCAAAATTAGAAAAACACTTTCAAGATGAAAAAGTAGCGCATTTTCATAAGCTTTCCAACGCCGTATCATATGCCTCCATTGGATTAGCCGTTTAGAAATGACATCAAAAAAACGAACTCAGCTGTTTGGTTTACGAAATTTACGTTTTTTCAAATTACTCTTTAACCATAGGGAATCAGAGAAAACTTTCAACATGTGGAAGGAGCGGTTTTGCAGTAGCTTTCCAATGCCATATTATATGCCTCATTCCGATAAACGGTTTAGAAATGCGATCGAAATACGATTCACGTTTTTTGTGCGAAGAAGAAAACGGTTTTCAAAACTGCTCTTAAACCGGTTATATTTTGCCAAAAATTTAAGTTGGGTCATGATATTGGTGTCCATAGGTTTCCAACGGTATATAGCAAGCCCCATTTGGGCAATGTTGGCGGAAGTTCAACCTAGTTCACACGAAAGTTCAACGTACTACTAGCGGGGCAGGTCAAGTTGTGATCAGAATATTATTCTGATCCCGTGATCAGAATAGTGTTTATGTATGTATGTCATTGTTTGAACCAAGTGTGCTGCAGTACTCACACGAGTGAACTTCGTGTCGAAAAAAACTGCACGCAGTGTTTTTCCGGTACTGTTTTCACTCTAATTTTTTAACTGTTTATCGAAACGAGGCGTATAATATACCGTTGGAAAGCTATTGATTAGGCGCAACTTCGCCATGTTGAAAACTTTTCGAAATTCCTCTCGGTTTAAGAGCAGTTTCAAAAATAGTGCGGCGGATGACGAGTGGCAGCGAGCGTATTTTCGTGATTTTTTTCTAAACCGCACATCGGAATAAGGCAAATGATACGTCGTTGGAAATATATCGTCGAGGCGCATCTTTTTCATATCTATTATTTTCTCTAATTCGTTACTTTTTAAGAGCAGTTTCGAATTTACTAAATCGCGGAATTCTGTTTTTTATTTTTTTTTTGCAATTTTTGGTACTGTTTTCGCTCTAGTTTTTGAACCGTTTGTCGAAACGAGGCGTGTAATACGTCTTTGGAAAGCTATGGACGAGGTGCAACTTTCATGTGTAGAAATGGTTTTCAGATTCCTCACGGTTTTAAGCTAATTTTGAAAATCATGCGGCGGACGACGAGTGGCAACGGCCGTTTTTCGTGAAATTTTTACAAACCGGTTGTCGAAATGATTCAAATGATACGCCGTTGGAAAGATATCGACGAGACACAACTTTTTCATGTAGAACACTCTCTCTAATTCCTTACGGTTTAAGAGCAGTTTTAAATTTACTAAAATGCGCACACTGTTTTTTCGTGACACCCAAATCGACGTGGGTACTTCATCGGACTGAAAACCGCACTGCATCGGATGAAAAATCACACTGCATCAGACGTGTTGGAGAACTGCATTGTTTATTTTATTCAAACGAATTTTTTTCAAGACGAGAAAGTAGGGTGCAATTCACATCGGTTGTAAATGAACAACAACACTATCAAGAAGTGAACCGCATTACTTTTTTCGCTTTCGTAACAAATTTTCTGGACTTACGGGATGAACAACATCATACGGCCGACCGCACTGCTTCAGAATGAAAACAGAACTGCATCGGACAGGCAAGCGAGCTGCATAATTTCTTTTGTCGGACAGACAAGTGCACTACATGATTTTTTTAAAATGCATTTTCAAGAGTCTGACTTTCTTTAAGACCAAAGTGCACTACATTTTCAAGTCTTCTTTTTTGCTACTTTCTGGCAACAAGCGAACTGCATCTTTTTTCCTTTGGATTACTTTGTCGAGAGCAAGGAACTATAATATGGTTTTTCATACATCATTACTTTTTACAGTCTAAACGAGGGAACAGTGCAAAATGAACTGCAAATGAGTTTTTAATTTATGTGTTTTTAGCACAATGAGAACTCCATCATCATAAAAAATTGAGAAAAAACTCAACCCGTGGATCACTGCACCCATGTACAACACAAACTGCATAGTCGCCCAAGTGGGCTGCAAAACAACGTGCACAAAAGGCACAACGATGCTCATCGGTGATGTGTGGCAGAGAGGACTGCACGGATTGAAGAAACGTTCTTCACGCATCCAGCGACTGGACTGAAAGTGTAGATGGGGAACACGAAGGGCGTCGGCGTACTGCATGGGCTCGTGGTCAGAACTGCAAGCCACCATCGATAGAGCCGCATGCCACCCTGGGCCGAGCTGCACACAACGTATAAGTGAAATGCGCCTCCCATGCCATTTAAAAAGAAGTGAACCGATCACTCACAGCGATGCGCTAGCAAGCCACGCAAATTGGTGCCCGAGCCTTTTTAGTGTGGACTACGCGGAGGGCAGGCTGCATGGTGTGCACTGCCGTACTGCACATCCATGGCCATGCACACGTGAAACTTGAACCAAATAAGCTACAGGCAGTGGACGGAAGCACGTGCACCGTTCACTGGTTGTTGGGTATTGCACCGACGACCAAAGTGCCCTGCAACGGAAGAGCAACCTGCACTGCTCGCCGTCAGTGAAGAACAAATATTTGAAGAATTTGATGTGGGCATTTTTTTGTACCTGCAACATGGATGGAGGCGACAAGAAACTGCATGTTGGTGAAGAGAGAGCTGCATGCGAGGGGTTCACCGAGCTACAGGCACTAATCGAGTGAAGGATGGGGGTGGTAGTCTTTTCTTCTTTCCCTATTGACGTTGGCAATAGGGGGAAATGAGTGTGAGCGCTGACAGTAGGGAAGGGGAACGACTGCGAGCGCGAGGGTGGGTGGACCAGCAGTTTACAATCTCTTGTCCCTGAGAATTTGCAAAACAAAAAGGACTTCATCAAATAAATGGAACGGCATTGCAGAGTTGAACAAAGCTCTCAAATATAAACAGAGGACTTCACAATACACACAAACTTCATAATTTATCAAAAATAAACCCAGGGCCGCTCCACTGAGGACAAACCAAATGAAGTGCCTATAAACTAAACAACCTACACAGTCCTGAAATGGGAGGCGGTTAGGTCGCTGGTTCTTGTCATTGGGAGGCCCTACGTGTGGGGAAAACTGCTCGACGGAGACGCACCGGAGAGATTATGAACCAAGGGCGGGGCCATTCCTTATTTTTGCAATTATCTCCTAAGAAAAAAAATCAAATGTTAAAACGCACGTAAACATTGAACCGAACTTCATAACACTAAAAACAAAACAAAAATTGAATTGGGTCGTTGGTTGTGCTGGGGAGGAGATGTGCCTTGGCTGCGGCTGGCAAGCCGGAGCGGTGGAGCCATTCGTCGCTACGGCTGGTCGCCGCCCCGAGGTAGAGGAGGAGAGGAGGTAGGCTAGGAGAAGTGCACCAGCGGCAGCAGCTCGATTCATATCGATGGCGAGTGGCAGATCTGGGCATGGGTGATGGGCGACATAGAGCAGGGGTGGCACGAGCCTAGGCCGACAGTGGGGTGGGTCGACGGGTGAAAGGGAGGTGCGGTGGGAGGTGGGAGGCAGCGGGACAACGCGAGGCCTGACCGGCGACGGGTTGGGGCAGTGCTCCCCATGGTTTGGAGGGGCGACACCATGGCGTGGACAGTTGGAGCACCGGCGGGGGTAGGTGGCTGGGGAAGGGAAGGGAGCCGCGGCTGGGGAAGGGAGGGGAGCACCGGCGGTGGGCAATGAGACTGGATCGACGGCGACAGAAGATGGTCGGGAGGAAGCTGGGTGGGGAGGGGGTCGGCGTGGATCAGAGTGGCTAGGGAAAAGCCAACTAGTGGGGGACTTCTTTTTGTTTATATCTGCAGTTCGCTTTGCGGTGGGTGGGTGGTCGGTTTTGTTTCTCTGCGTCAACGAGTGTTATCAGAATAAGGGTAGGTGTTATTAGAATAAGGTCTGGGCCGAAACAAGATGGGTGAATTTCGTCCGGCTTTCGTTTTTTCGGACGAAATCGAAAACTCTGTCGCGGGATATATATAAACACTATTCTGATCACAGGATCAGAATAATATTCTGATCATAACCTGAACTGCCTAACTAACGCGCCTGACCTTCCCCGAGTACTAGGTTGAACTTCAGCTAAAAGATGTCCAAATGGGGCTTGTGATATACAATTGGAAAGCTATGGAGACCAGTATCATAACCCAAGTTACATTTTTGGCAAAATGTAAGCGGTTTAAGAGCAATTTTGAAAACCATTTTTTCTTCGTACAAAAAACGTGAATAATATTTTCGATCGCATTTCTAAACCATTTATCAGAATGAGGTTAATAATATGACGTTGGAAAGCTGCTGCAAAACCGCTCCTTCCACATGTTGAAAGTTTTCTCTAATTCCCTATGGATAAAGAGTAATTTGGAAAATCGTAGAATTTTGCAAACCAAACAGCCAAGTTCGTATTTTCAATGTAATTTCTAAACGGCTAATCCAATTGAGGCAAATGATATGGCGTTGGAAAGCTTATGAAAATGCGCTACTTTTTCATGTTTAAAGGTTTTTCTAATTTTGAACGATTTAAATGTAATTTAGAAAACGGGCCAAGTTCCACCGAGTTCGTATTTTTGAGCTAATTTTTTAACCGTAAGTCCGAATGCAGCAAATGAAATGGCGTTGGAAAGCTTGAGGAAATGCGAAACTTTTTTGTATGTATTGTTTCTCCTAATTCCTGACGGTTTTAAGTCAATTTCGAAAATGGCCGGAAACGTATTTTTGCCGTAATTTCTACAAACTTTATATGAATTGGGCAAATAATATACCATTGAAAAGCTACGGAAAATGTGAAACTTTTTCATGTTGATGGTTTTCTCTGATTCCTAGCCGTTTTCAAGTAATTTCGAAAACGGCGTGATCATTCGTTCTGCCTCTATCGCGAAACAGATTCTTCGAAAATGCACCGCGTGAAGAACCTGAACTTCTCGGCATGTCTACCTGAAATTCACTCTGTTTTCGACGTGCTTTTTTTTGCTCGCAGATCTCCATCCACTACTCGTAGTTCTCCATCCACTCCCCGAAATTCAACGAGTGATCTACCGATGGAAAGCTATTGTAAACACGCAACGAGTGATCCACTCCCCGTGTTGATTATTTTTCCATACTCGCGATGGTTTTAAAAGTTATTCATCTGAAATTCATTCAGTGTAGTAGTTGAACTTCTTGCTGTTTTCATGTTGAACTTCTGTGACGTATTTTCGTTTGTAATTTCCTCATAAATTCGTCAATGTGACACAAATGATATTCCTTTTGTACAAACCTCTCTCACAATAAATTTTTTAACTTTCTCCGACCAAGGATTTGAACTTACACAAATGATATTTCTACCATTTTGAAGTAAATTAGAAAATGATGAGATCATGATTTCTGCCTTCACCGCGAATGGAAATGCACTGCGTGAAGTAGTTGAACTTCTCGGGCATGTCTGTTTGAACTTCACACTGTTTTGACGTGTTGATTTTTGACGTGCTGTTTTTTGCACTGTGTGAAGTAGTTGAACTTCTAGGACATGTCTGTTTGAACTTCACTCTGTTTTTGACGTGTTGTTTTTTGATGTGTTGTTTCTTGCACTGCATGAAGTAGATGAACTTCTAGAATACGTATGTTTGAACTTCACTCTGCTTCACCATGTAGTACGTGAACTTCTGGTTGTTATCACTTTGAACTTCTCTCTAGTTTGAGAGAATTATTTAAAACACAAAAACAACATATTTTTTAATGTATTGTGGACATCTAAATACACGGTGAACCTCTTTGAACTTTTCCTCGCCGAGCACTTAAACTTCTAGCAACCATTTTTTTGTTTATGAGTTGTTTTTAGAAGTGTCAAAAATGGCGTTGTGTTTTATTTTTTGAACAGGTAAATCCTAGGTTTTAATAAACTCCAAACTTCTCTGTTATTTCAATTTGAACTTCACCTTTTTATATTTTGAGTATAGAATTGTATTCGATTTTATACGGAAAAAATCAAACATGGAAATACAAGGTGCACCTCTCTCGCAAGAAAGGAAATATGTTTTTAAATAAGCATCAAACATTTCTTTTGTAAATTGCACTTCATAGTTTTATTTTTCTTAGAGATGGTAATAATTTGAGTTTCTCGTATACATCGAACTACTCCTCTTTTTTAATTTGAACTTCGTCATTTTTATTCTTTACTAACAAGGAAAATCTGAGTTTCTTTATAAATATTGAACTTCTCCATTTTGTAATTTGTACTTCTTGGTTTATTTCTTTTAGCATCAAATATCCTAATTTTTTCATAAATATTAGACCCCCTTCATATTTTTTAAATTTTTATTTATTTGTTAAAACATAGACACAAACGGGAGCGAGAATTATGTGTGCGTAAAGTGGGTAGCAATTTCCACCTTACCCTAGTCGAGCACTTGAACTTCTAGCAAGAAATGTTTTTCATTTTTATGAGTTGTTTTTAAAAATGCCAAAATGGCATTGGTTTTTGTTTTTCGAACATGTAAATCTTTGGTTTTAATAAACTCCAAACTTCCATATTTTAATTCGAAGCTCGCGTTGGTTTTATTTTCTATTAGTGGTTAGAATCCTAGTTTTCAATAAACATTGAACCGCTCCATTACTTTAAATTGAACTTCTAGGTTTGTTTTTCGAAACGGGGAAATCCATCTACTAATTAAATCTTCTAAACTTTTTTTTGTTATTTAAATTTGAGCTTCCATTGTGGAAACTTGTTGAACAAGAGGAACTTTTTGAATTTTTCCGGTGTGTGCACTTGAACTTCTAGCAACAAAATTTTTGGACTTTGCCTTTTTACTCCTATTTTCTCATACGAAACACACTCCATGTAGTACATGAACTTCTGTCTATTGTCAATTTGAACTTCTCTCTATTTCACTTTAGTAACGAAAAAAATCTGAGTTTTTTATAGACATCGAACCGCTCTAACTTTTTTTTCTGATCTGAAATGCATTCCGTGTAGTAGTTGAACTTTCCACTGTTTTCACTTTCAACTTCTGTCATGTATTTTTCTTCGTAATTTCTCAGAGATTTATTGGAGTTACACAAATGATATACCTTTTTAGCAACCCATTGAAAATATGCAACTTTTATCTAATACGGTTAAAATTTTGTTTTGAACAGCATACACGGATTTTTAACCCTTTTTTTGAAATAATGCATACGATATACCCTTGGAAAGTTGTTGAATATGAGAAACTTTTTTCACATAGAGCATTTTATTTCAATTTTGTAATGGATTAATAGAATTATTTTAAAACATAAAAATGACGTGTTTTGTGTGTTTTGAACATGTAAAGACATAGCGGACCTCTCTCACAAGAATTTTCGAACTTTCTCCAGATGAGGACTTGAACTTCTAGCAACACAAATTTTGGACTTTGCCTTTTTATCCATTTTTTAATAAAAATCGTACCGGTTAGTTATTTTAACTCAAACTTTTAGATCTCTATGAAAATGGGAAAATTATTCGAACTTCTCTATTTCTAAATTTGAAATTATTGATTTTATTCTTTTAGTATTCTTCTATAAACATCAAATTGCTTCATTTTCCTAATTTGGACTTCTTGGTGTTATTCGTTAGTAACGGGAAAAGTGCTAGTTATATAATAAATATCGAACCGCTCAATTATTTAAAGTTGAACTTCTAGGTCTTATCTTTAAAAAAGGAAAAAATTGTTTCTTATAAACTTTTTGAATTGCTTGGTATTTTTTGTTACAAATATTGAATGGCTCTATTATGTTACTTTCAAATTTTTTGGTCATCATTTTCCAATCACGGAGAAATCCGTGAGAAATTTTCTTTTGTACACACATAACATTTTTTCCAAACTCTCCATTTTATTAAATTTGAACTTCGAGAGTTAACATTTTCTAGGTGACGCTTGTTTTTTCTTAGTATACGAACATCGAACAACTCTCTTATTTTAATTTGAACTTCCTTGATTTATTTTTTAGTAATTGAAGAAATCCAAGTTTTGTAATAAACATCTAACCGCTCCACTTTTTATATTCGAACTTCTAGGATTTTTGACCTTCTTGCTTATTTAAATTTGAACTTTTATGTTCTGTTAGAAATTGGGAAACCACTTTTTTTCTTGACTTCAAAATTTTAGTTTTCTTCCAAAAAATTGGAGGGGGGGGTATCCACACTAAATTTCCTATGGTTCATATTTTCCCATTTTTTATCCAAAGTTTTGTAAATTTTTAGACCCGAACTTCCAAACTTTTAGACTTGCAAATTTGTGAAACATCATTTTTTGGACAAGCAGGTGATCACAAGAAGCTTCATTTCAATATAAAAGGAGAAAAGAAAATTGTGCAAGGATGTACTAGAGCTTCGACTCACTCTTTTCTGCATTTGGGGAGCATTTGCACCCAATACACGTGTGCGCGCACACACATATCCCGTTTGCATCACATTTTTTTAAACATGGCATATTTTGCTTATGGTATCTTTTCAAAATGAATATTTTTAATTTTTTTGAGTGGTTTTGTTATAACCGTGTGATCAAGAAACAAACACAGTAACTTTAGAACCTTCACTTTTTTATTTAGGCATAAATACAAACACATTTTTGATGAACAATATCTTGCCTGCAAGTATCATACTTCTTTTATCGGACTCGAGTTCTCTACAATATTGAACCTCCATTGGGAAGCTAGCAAGCAACACTAGTGCTCTCAGATGAAAATCAATCTACCAAAAAATAGCCTCTCCACCTCCACGGTTCGTTCATGATATACTGCTGCATTCAGAGAAACTGCTTTTCCTAGGCAGCAATACAAAAGAATCAACTTCTTGCAACAATTTGGAAGAAGCAAGATATGTGTTTTTGCGAACCGACAGAAGGAGCTGAGTAATCCCAAGGTAACTGTGGTAAACACATGTGACAGAAGATTCATGTTAATGAAACCTGACAACCTCCCAAGAAACAAATGCTACATGTTCAGAAAAATGGGATCTTCTGTCAAATGTGGCAAGAAGGCATGCTTGGTCCGACAGTTTTGTGCAGGGATCCGGTTAGCTCGCCATGGTGTCCACCACATGCAGTTGAAGATGAGGGGGCGGCGGAGAAGACACGGGCATGAAGGTCACATCCTAGGACTCGGGCAGGTTGCCGCTTCGGCCTTGGGCAGGTCGTGGAGGGTGCTGTGGGAGACCCGCAACGAGCACCTGGATGGACTGCTCGCACGCGAGGCGTGAACTTCATTTGCTCGAGATGGATGGTTGTGCCGCCGGCGCGGGCATGGCCAGGGGAAGAAGAGGGAGGAGGCACGGGTGGGGCCGAGCTAGAAGGCCGCGTCAATGGCGAGCATCTGGATGACCCCGATCTAGATCCTCGTTGGGGAAGCGCCAGAGGAGGAGGATGGAGTGGTTCGACATGGGGGTGGCGCAGCGCTGACCCGCGGTGGTCGGGAGGCCTGGCGTGGCTGGTGTGCGCCGTGGGCAGGAGGCGCGTCGGGGCCGGAGGTACGGTGACAGGAGGCACGTGGGGACTAGGGGACCATGGATGGAGGCACGTCGGGTACGGGGTGGGTGGCGGCGGAGGCGCATCCGGGCAGGGGTGGGCAGCGGCGGAGGCGCAACAGGGCAGGGGTGGGCGGAGGCGGAGGCGCGATGCAGGGAGGGAGGCGGCGGTGGAGGCGCGATGCAGGGAGGGTGGCGGCGGCGGCGCACACCAGGGAGGGTGGGGTTAGCGGCGGCGTGATCCAGGGAGTCAGGTCGCGACGGCGATCCGAGAGGTTATCGAGGAAGGTTAGGGGAGGGGATCAGGTGAGCGGGTGGGTGGGCTTTTTTTTGTACCGTCGGGTGGGCAGGATCTAGGAGCATCCTGTCAGACCCTTATAGGGCTTGCTGTGATCCAAATAGTTATCCTAATCCTAGGATTAGAATAGTGCTATCCTATATATATATATATATATGTTGTTGTTGTTCTATATGAAATCCCATCGCACAACACACATGTCTTATTAGCATCAACTGTCTGTGTTATTATCGGTCTTCACACACATTTCTGATTACATACCTGTTTGCCGCGTATCACACACATCTTGTTAAGTTGAACCGTTTCTTTTCTCATGTCTCAATGCAAACAGTTCATCCGAGTGAATCGCATGCCATATATCGCACACACATTCATCTGGCTGACCATTTCTTTTGTGTTGCCTAATCACAAACAGTTCATCCGAGTGAACCGTATGCTGTATATCGCACACACCTCCATCTTGCTGCCCTTTCATTTGTTCCTCCTCACCTTAAACAGTTAATTGAACTGAACCGTATGCCCTACATCGCACATGCAACTAAAATCTGAACCGTGTTTGATAGCTCCGCCATCACAAGCGTTTTGCACCTTTTCTGACGGGTTTTTTACACCACCGTTTGCGATTATGGCATCGCACACAATTTCGTCGAAGGGCCTCTGATCGTAGTGTTGTGTTAGCAGCATCCTGCAGTAGTGCAACTCCGGTGCTTCGGGGGTCTCTTTTGGTCCATCAAAAATCACCGTAAATTTTCAGCCCATTCTGAGAAATTTTATTTCTACACAAAAAGACACCACGGTAGTTCTGCTGAAAACAGCGTCAGTCTGGGTTAGTTCTAATCAAATCATACCAAAATCATATAAAACTGATGTAAACATGTCATGAATACTTCATAAATTATAGATACATTGAAGACGTATCAATACCTGTCCGATACTCGGAGCGACAAATCCTAATCTCGATCTATGCCAACTCAACAAACACCTTCGGAGATACCTGTAGAGCATCTTTATAATCACCTAGTTGCGTTGTGACGTTTGATAGCACACAAGGCATTCCTCTGGTATCTGGGAGTTGCATAATCTCATAGCCGAAGGAATATGTATTTGACATGAAGAAAGCAATAGCAATAAAACTGAACGATCATTATGCTAAGCTAACGAATGGGTCTTGTCCATCACATCATTCTCCTAATGACGAGATCACGTTATCAAATGACAACTCATGTTCATGGTTAGGAAAACTTAACCATCTTTGATCAACGAGCTAGTCAAGTAGAGCCTCACTAGGGACGGTGTTTGTTTATGTATTCACACATGTATTTAGGTTTCCAATCAATACAATTCTAGCATGAATAATAAACCTTTATCATGAAAGAAATATAAAATAAAAACTTTATTATTGCCTCTAGGGCATCTTTCCTTGAGTCTCCCACTTGCACTAAAGTCAATAATCTAGATTAAATTGTAATGAATATAACACCCATGGAGTCTTGGTGCTGATCATGTTTTGCTTGTGGAAGAGGCTTAGTCAATGGGTCTGCTATATTCAGATCCGTATGTATCTTGCAAATTTCTATGTCTCCTTCCTTGACTTGTTCATGAATGGAGTTGAAGTGTCTCTTGATGTGTTTGGTTCTTTTGTGAAATCTACATTCCTTCGCCAAGGCAATTGCTCCAGTATTGTCACCAAATATTTTCATTGGACCCGATGCACTAGGTATTACACCTAGATCGGATATGAACTCCTTCATATGCTGCTTCTGAAGCAGCTATGTATTCGTCTTCACATGTAGATCCCGCCATGACGCTTTGCTTGGAACTGCCCCAACTGATAGCACCACCATTCAATATAAACAAGTATCCGGTTTGTGACTTAGAGTCATCTGGAACAATGTCGAAGCTAGCGTCGACGTAACCATTTACGATGAGCTCTTCGTCACCTCCATAAACGAGAAACATATCCTTGGTCCTTTTCAGGTACTTTAGGATGTTCTTACCCGCTGTCCAGTGATCTACTCCTAGATTACTTTGGTGCCTCCCTGCCGAACTTATGGCAAGGCACACATCAGGTCTGGTACATAGCATAGCATACATGATAGAACCTATGGCTGAGGCATCTGGTACACAGCATAGTGCTACCTCTTGAGCATGCGTTGGTTTTCCCTTGAAGAGGAAAGGGTGATGCAGCAAAGTAGCGTAAGTATTTCCCTCAGTTTTTCAGAACCAAGGTATCAATCCAGTAGGAGATTACACACAAGTCTCCTAGTACCTGCACAAACAAACAAGAACCTCGCAACAAACGCGATAAAGGGGTTGTCAATCCCTTGATGGTCACTTACGAAAGTGAGATCTGATAGAGATAATAAAATAAATACTTTTGCTATTTTTATGATATAGATTGCAAAATAAATGGCGCCAGAAATAGCTAGTTGACGGGAGATTAATATAATGGAGAATAGACCCGGGGGCCATAGGTTTCACTAGTGGATTCTCTCAAGATAGCAAATTCTACGATGGGTGAACAAATTACTGTCGAGCAATTGATAGAAAAGCGAATAGTTATGAGAATATCTAGGCATGATCATGTTTATAGGCATCACGTGCGCGACAAGTAGACCGAAACGATTCTGCATCTACTACTATTACTCCACACATCGACCGCTATCCAGCATGCATCTAGAGTATTAAGTTCATAAGAACAGAGTAACGCATTAGGCAAGATGACATGAGGTAGAGGGATAAACTCAAGCAATATGATATAAACCCCATCTTTTTATCCTCGATGGCAACAATAGAATACATGCCTTGCTGCCCCTGCTGTCACTGGGAAAGGACACTGCAAGATTGAACCAAAGCTAAGAACTTCTCCCATTGCAAGAAAGATCAATCTAGTAGGCCAAACCAAACTGATAATTCGAAGAGACTTGCAATGATATTAAATCATGCATAAAAGAATTCAGAGAAGAATCAAATATTGTTCATAGATAATCTTGATCATAAACCCACAATTCATCGGATCTCGAAAAACACACCGCAAAAAGAATTACATCGAATAGATATCCAAGAGAATCAAGGAGAACTTTGTATTGAGATCCAAAGAGAGAGAAGAAGCCATCTAGCTAATAACTATGGACCCGAAGGTCTGTGATAAACTACACACACATCGTTGGAGAGGCTATGGTGTTGATGTAGAAGCCCTCCACCATCGATTCCCCCTCCGGCGAAGCGCCGGTAAAGGCCCCAAGATGGGATCTCACGGGTACAGAAGGTTGCGGTAGTGGAAATAGGGTTTCGTGGTGCTCTTCGATGTTTTCGGGGTATGTGGGTATATATAGGAGGAAGAAGTAAGTCGATGGAGCTGCGAGGGGCCCACGAGGGTGGGGGCGTGCCTGCCCCCCTGGGTGCGCCCTCCTGCCTCGTGGCCTCCTTGCTTCTTTCTTGACGTCCACTCCAAGTCTCCTGGATCATGTTTGTTCCAAAAATAACTCCCCCGAAGGTTTCATTCCATTTGGAATCTGTTTGATATTCCTTTTCTGCGAAACACTGAAATAGGCAAAAAATATCAATTTGCACTCGGCCTTTGGTTAATAGGTTAGTCACAAAAATAATATAAAAGGCATATTAAAGCCCATTAAACATCAAAATCAAAAATTATAGATACGTTGGAGATGTATCAAGCATCCCCAAGCTTAATTCCTGCTCGTCCTCGAGTAGGTAAATGATAAAAACAGATTTTTTGATGTGGAATGCTACCTAGCATAATTCTCAATGTAATTTTCTTTATTGCGACATGAATGTTCAGATTCGAAAGATTCAAGACAAAAGTTTAATATTGACATAAAAATAACAATACTTCAAGCATACTAACAAAGCAATCGTGTCTTCTCAAAATAACATGGCCAAAGAAAGTAATCCCTACAAAATCATATAGTATGGCTATGCTCCATCTTCACCACACAAAATATTTAAATCATGCACAACCCCGATGACAAGCCAAGCAATTGTTTCATACTTTTGATGTTCTCAAACTTTTTCAGTCTTCACGCAATACATGAGCGTGAGCCATGGACATAGCACTATAGGTGGAATAGAATGGTGGTTGTGGAGAAGACAAGAAGGAGAAGATAGTCTCACATCAACTAGGCGTATCAACGGGCTAAGGAGATGCCCATCAATAGATATCAATGTGAGTACTAGAGAGGCTAGGAATGGTGGAAGGGTGAGAGTGCGTATAATCCATGACTCAACATTAGTCATAAGAACTCACATACTTATTGCAAAAATCTATTAGTTATCGAAAGAAAGTACTACATGCATGCTCCTAGGGGGATAGATTTCTAGGAAAAGACCATCGCTCGTCCTCGACCTCCACTCATAAGGAAGACAATCAATAAATAAATCATGCTCCGACTTCATCACATAACGGTTCACCATACGTGCAAGCTACGGGAATCACAAACTTTAACACAAGTATTTCTCAAATTCACAACTACTCAACTAGCATGACTCTAATATCACCATCTTCATATCTCAAAAGAATCATCAAGTATCAAACTTCTCATAGTATTCAATGCACTTTTTATGATAGTTTTTATTATACCCATCTTGGATGCATATTGCTACCTCTTGAGCATTGCGTTGGTTTTCCCCGAAGAGGAAGGGATGATGTAGCAAAGTAGCGTAAGTATTTCCCTCAGTTTTTGAGAACCAAGGTATCAATCCAGTAGGAGGCTACGCGCGAGTCCCTCGTACTTGCACAAAACAAATAAATCCTTGCAACCAACGCGAATAGGGGTTGTCAATCCCTATACGGCCACTTACGAGAGTGAGATCTGATAGATATGATAAGATAATATCTTTGGTATTATTGTGAAAAACATGCAAAGTAAAATAAAGGCAAAGTAAAAAAGCAAAGGAAATAACTAAGTAGTAGGAGATTAATATGATAAAGATGGACCCGGGGGCCATAGGTTTCACTAGTGGCTTCTCTCGAGAGCATAAGTATTCTACGGTGGGTGAATAAATTATTGTTGAGTAATTGATAGAATTGAGCATAGTTATGAGAATATCTAGGTATGATCATGTATATAGGCATCACGTCTGAGACAAGTAGACCGACTCCTGCCTGCATCTACTACTATTACTCCACTCATCGACTGATATCCAGCATGCATCTAGAGTATTAAGTTAAAAACAGAGTAATGCCTTAAGCAAGATGACATGATGTAGAGGGATAAACTCATGCAATATGATGAAAACCCCATCTTGTTATCCTCGATGGCAACAATACAATACGTGCCTTGCTGCCCCTACTGTCACTGGGAAAGGACACCGCAAGATTGAACCCAAAGCTAAGCACTTCTCCCATTGCAAGAAAGATCAATCTAGTAGGCCAAACCAAACTGATAATTCAAAGAGACTTGCAAAGATAACCAATCATACATAAAAGAATTCAGAGAAGATTCAAATATTATTCATAGATAGACTTGATCATAAAACGACAATTCATCGGTCTCAACAAACACACTGCAAAAAGAAGATTACATCGAATAGTTCTCCATAAGAGAGGGGGAGAACATTTTATTGAGATCCAAAAAGAGAGAAGAAGCCATCTAGCTAATAACTATGGACCCGTAGGTCTGAGGTAAACTACTCACACTTCATCGGAGGGGCTATGGTGTTGATGTAGAAGCCCTCCATGATCGATGCCCCCTCCGGCGGAGCTCCGAAACAGGCCCCAAGATGGGATCTCATGGATACAGAAAGTTGCGGCGGTGGAATTAGGTTTTTGGCTCCGTATCTGATCGTTTGAGGGTACGTCAGTATATATAGGAGGAAGGAGTACGTCGGTGGAGCAACAGGGGGCCCACGAGGGTGGAGGGCGTGCCTGGGGGGGTACGCGCACCCCCCCTACCTCGTGGCCTCCTATTTTGTGTCTTGATGTAGGGTCCAAGTCTCTCGGGTCTTGTTCGTTGAGAAAATCACGTTCCCGAAGGTTTCATTCCGTTTGGACTCCGTTTGATATTCCTTTTCTTCGAAACCCTAAAACAGGCAAAAAATAGCAATTCTGGGCTGGGCCTCTGGTTAATAGGTTAGTCCCAAAAATAAAATAAAAGTGGAAAATAAAGCCGAATAATGTCCAAAACAGTAGATAATATAGCATGGAGCAATCAAAAATTATAGATACGTTGGAGACGTATCACCTATCACATTAGGACTAATTTTATAGCCAAAGCAAATTACCATGTTGTTCTAAAAGACTCTCAAAATAATATAAGTGAATCATAAGAGATCAATAATTTCTATAAAATAAAACCACCACCGTGCTCTTAAAGATATAAGTGAGGCACTAGAGCAAAATTATCTAGCTCAAAAGATATAAGTGAAGCACATAGAGTATTCTAATAAATTCCGATTCATGTGTGTCTCTCCAAAAGGTGTGTACAGCAAGGATGATTGTGCTAAAATAAAAATCAAAGACTCAAATCATACCAGACGCTCCAAGCAAAACACATATCATGTGGTGAATAAAAACATAGCCTCAAGTAAAGTTACCCATAGACGAAGACGAAAGAGGGGGTGCCTTCCGGGGCATCCCCAAGCTTAGACTTTTGTTTGTCCTTGAATTTTACCTTGTGGTGCCTTGGGAATCCCCAAGATTAGGCTCTTGCCACTCCTTATTCTAAAATCTATCAAATATTTACCCAAAACTTGAAACTTCACAACACAAAACTCAACAGAAAATATCATGAACCCTGTTAGTATAAGAAAACAAACCACCACTTCAAGGTACTGTAATGAACTCATTCCTTGTTTGTATTGGTGTTAAACCTAATGTATTCCAACTTATCTATGGTTCATACCCCCCGATACTAGCCATAGATTCATCAAAATAAGCAAACAACACACGCAAAACAGAATCTGTCAAAAACAGAATAGTCTATAGTAATCTGTAGGTTTTGAATACTTATATAACCCCAAAAATTCTTAAATAAATTGGTGGACGTGAGGAATTTGTCTATTAATCATCTGCAAAAAGAATCAACCTAATCTCACTCTCAAGTAAAAAATGGCAGCAAATCTCGTGAGCGCTGAAGTTTGTGTTTTTTACAGCAAGATCCCAAAGACTTCCCCCGAGTCTTCCCAAAGGTTCTACTTGGCACAAACACTAATTAAAAGCATAAACCCACATCTAAACATAAGCTAGATGAATTATTTATTACTAAACAGGAACAAAAAAAAGAAATAAAAATAAAATTGGGTTGCCTCCCAACAAGCGCTATCGTTTAACGCCCCTAGCTAGGCATAAAAACAAGAATATATCTAGCTATTGTCATCTTTGTGATGAGGACATGACTACCTTGGATACGACCAAAAATATTGCATACATGCATATTTGTCAGGTGATTTCTAATGCAAACTATTCAATAATCTATTTATGTTATCCAGAACAAAAATACTTCACACACTTTTGTGTTTTGTCTAATTGCAGGTGTATGGGATATTTGTACAATCCACATGATGAGGACATGACTACCTTGGATACGACCAAAAATATGGCATACATGCATATTTGTCAGGTGATTTCTAATGCAAACTATTCAATAATCTATTTATGTTATCCAGAACAAAAATACTTCACACACTTTTGTGTTTTGTCTAATTGCAGGTGTATGGGATATTTGTACAATCCACATGATGAGGACATGACTACCTTGGATACGACCAAAAATATGGCATACATGCATATTTGTCAGGTGATTTCTAATGCAAACTATTCAATAATCTATTTATGTTATCCAGAACAAAAATACTTCACACACTTATGTGTTTTGTCTAATTGCATGTGTATGGGACATTTGTACAATCCACATATGAAGATAAGGGAAAAGGAGAAGTTTAGGTTATGTTCAAAAAGTCCTCTCACGTCACTTTTGGGCCAAGAGAAGATAGAGTCCAAGTCTCTCACGTTCTAGATTCAGATTCGGACTGTACAGACATACCTGACTCAAAACGGCAACAACTTTTTCATACGGACTCCGAATTGGGTGATTCTTTTTTTTGTTGGAAACTAGATTTCGTGCTCTTTCCAACCCAATTAGATTCACCTTCAAATTTGTCCAGAGCATTGAGTTATGGATGAAACAATCTGACATTGCAGCAGAATCCGAGTCAAACTACAAGCCCAAAGGTGTTGCATCACCTCCACTTGGGCCCATGAGCCTTGTACGACCTAGGGTTAGTTTTAGGCTGCCTTGGGACGTCCTCCCACCTCCTTGGCCGCAACCCCTTGCTCCTATATAAGTAGATCCATCTAGTAGCTTTTTCCTTGTGATTTGTTTAGTTAAAAGTTAGCCATTGCAACTTTGTGTACTTCGTTTGTGTCCAACGACCAGACCAAGACCGCTTACGGATCCCCACCATTATCAATACTTCATATATATTTGCAATATTCAGATTGCTTTATCATATTCTTGCTCGTCCTTCGATTGCTTGCAGGAATAGACCTTCGTGGTCAGGCTGACCGTGCTTCCGGCATCGTCAGTAACCTCAGGAGATTGGTTTAGTAATTCCTAAGGCGCAACGTCGTGCACGTTTGTAGTCGGATCGTCAAAGTCATCTCCACCAAATCGATAGTTATTATCTCATCGAAAGATCGTGACACCCTCGCCTCTATCACTTTGGTATGCAATCCATAAGTGGCTCTCATAATAGATTCATAAGGTAATTTAATTTTCTTCCTAGGAAAGTATTCTATGCCTTTCCTTAATGGAAATTGGAATCTAATATTTCCTTCTTTCATATCAATAATTGCACTGGTCGTTCTAAGGAAAGGTCTACCAAGAATAATAGGACATGTAGGATTGCAATCTATATTAAGAACAATGAAATCTACGGGCACATAATTCCTATTTGCAACAATAAGAACGTCATTAGTTCTTCCCATAGATTTCTTAATAGTGGAATCCGCAAGATGCAAATTTAAAGAACAATTGTCAAATTCACGGAAACCTAACATATCACACAAAGTTTTTGGAATGGTGGAAACACTAGCACCCAAATCACATAAAGCAAGGCATTCATGGTCTTTAATTTTAATTTTAATAATAGGTTCCCACTCATCAAAAAAATTTCTAGGGATAGAAACTTCTAATTCAAGCTTTTCTTCATAAGATTTCATTAAAGCATCTACGATATGTTTGGTAAAAGCTTTATTTTGACTATAAGCATGAGGAGAATTTAGCACGGATTGCAAGAAGGAAATACAATCTATCAAAGAGCAATTGTCATAACTAAATTCCTTGAAATCCAAAATAGTGGATTCATTGCTATGTAAAGTTTTGACCTCTTCAATCCCACTTTTACCAATTTTTGCATGAAGATCTAAAAACTCTGAATCATTGGGACGCCTTTTAACTAAAGTTGACTCATCTCCAATCCCATCATTATCAAGATTCATATTGTAAAACAAATATTTAATAGGGGACACATCAATCACTTTTAGATCTTCGTCATTATTATCATGAAAACTAGAAGAACACGCTTTCACAAAGCAATCTTTCTTAGCATGCATCCTAGCGGTTCTTTTTTGCACTCATCAATGGAAATTCTCATGGCTTTGAGAGACTCATTGATATCATGCTTATGTGGAATAGATCTAAGTTTTAAAGAATCAACATCAAAAGAAATTCTATCCACGTTCCTAGCTAACTCATCAATCTTAGGCAATTTTTCTTCAAGCAAAGCATTGGAATTCTTTTGCGAAATCATAAATTCCTTAACACTACTCTCAAAATCAGAGGGCATCTTATTAAAATTTCCATAAGAGTTGTTGTAGGAATTACCATAACTATTAGAGGAATTACTAGGAAACGGCCTAGGATTAAAGTTTCCTCTATACGGGTTGTTACCAAAAAAAATCCTAGCAACAAAATTCACATCCATAGATTCATTATTATTCTCAATCATAGTAGACAAAGGCATATCATTAGGACCAGAAGAAACAATCTTATTAGCAAACAATTTCATAAGTTCATCCATCTTTCCACTCAAAACATTAATTTCTTCTATAGCATGAACCTTTTTATTAGTAGATCTTTTCGTGCGCCATTGAGAATAATTAACCATAATATTATCTAGGAGTTTAGTAGCTTCTCCTAAAGTGATTTCCATAAAAGTTCCTCCTGTGGCCGAATCTAAAAGATTTCTAGAAGCAAAATTCAATCTAGCATAAAAAAATTGTATGATCATCCATAAATTTAATCCATGTGTAGGGCAATTACGTACCGTTAATTTCATCCTCTCCCAAGCTTGTGCAACATGCTCATGATCAAGTTGCTTAAAATTCATGATATCGTTTCTAAGAGAGATGATCTTAGCGGGAGGAAAATACTTAGAGATAAAATCATATTTGCACTTATTCCATGAATCAATACTATTTTTGCAATTCCATGAATCGTTCCTAGTGAAGTTTTAGCGCAAGTCGCCTAGTACCTGCACAAACAAACAAGAACCTCGCAACAAACACGATAAAGGGGTTATCAATCCCTTCACGGTCACTTACGAAAGTGAGATCTGATAGAGATAATAACATAAATATTTTTGGTATTTTTATGATATAGATTGGAAAATAAAGGTTGCAAAATAAACGGTGCCAGAAATAGCTAGTTGACAGGAGATTAATATAATGGAGAATAGACCCGGGGGTCATAGGTTTCACTAGTGGCTTCTCTCAAGATAGCAAATTCTACGGTGGGTGAACAAATTACTGTCGAGCAATTGATAGAAAAGCGAATAGTTATGAGAATATCTAAGCATGATCATGTATATAGGCATCACGTCCGCGACAAGTAGACAGAAACGATTCTGCATCTACTACTATTACTCCACAAATCGACCGCTATCCAACATGCATCTAGAGTATTAAGTTCATAAGAACAGAGTAACGCATTAGGCAAGATGACATGATGTAGAGGGTTACACTCAAGCAATGTGATATAAACCCCATCTTTTTATCCTCGATGGCAACAATGCAATACGTGCCTTGTTGCCCCTGTTGTCACTGGGAAAGGACACCACATGATTGAACCCAAAGCTAAGCACTTCTCCCATTGCAAGAAAGATCAATCTAGTAGGCCAAACCAAACTCATAATTCGAAGAGACTTGCAAAGATATTAAATCATGCATAAAAGAATTCAGAGAATAATCAAATATTGTTCATAGATAATCTTGATCATGAACCCACAATTCATCGTATCTCGACAAACACACCGCAAAAAGAATTACATCGAACAGATCTCCAAGAGAATCGAGGAGAACTTTGTATTGAGATCCAAAGAGAGAGAAGAAGCCACCTAGCTAATAACTATGGACCCGAAGGTCTGTGATAAACTACTCACACATCATCGGAGAGGATGTGGTGTTGATGTAGAAGCTCTCCGTGATCGATCCCCCCTCCGGCGGAGCGCCAGAAAAGGTCCCGAGATGGGATCTCACGGGTACAGAAGGTTGCGGTGGTGGAAATAGGGTTTCGTGGTGCTCTTCGATGTTTTCGGGGTATATGGGTATATATAGGAGGAAGAAGAACGTCGGTGGAGCTGCAAGGGGCCCACGAGGGTGGGGGGCGCGCCCTCCTGCCTCGTGGCTTCCTCGCTTCTTTCTTGACGTCCACTCCAAGTCTCCTGGATCACGTTTGTTCCAAAAATAACTCTCCCGAAGGTTTCATTCCATTTGGATTCTGCTTGATATTCCTTTTCCGCGAAACACTAAAATAGGCAAAAAAAACATCAATTTGCACTGGGCCTTTGGTTAATAGGTTAGTCCCAAAAATAATATAAAAATGTATATTAAAGCCCATTAAACATCCAAAACAGATAATATAATAGCATGGAACAATCAAAAATTATAGATACGCTGGAGACGTATCAAGCATCCTCGAGCTTAATTCCTGCTCGTCGTCGAGTATGTAAATGATAAAAACAAAATTTTTGATGTGGAATGCTACCTAGCATAATTATCAGTGTAATTTTCTTTATTATGGCATGAATGTTCAGATCCAAAAGATTCAGGACAAAAGTTTAATATTGACATAACAATAATAATACTTCAAGCATACTAACAAAGCAATCATGTCTTCTCAAAATAACATGGCCAAAGAAAGTTATCCCTACAAAATCATATGAAAGAATTCCTTATTTAACACTACTTTAAATTTCGTTTCCTTATTTGACATTGAAAACATTTTTCTTCCCTATATAACAACGAGTCTAAATTTTATGTCCTTTATGACACTTTCGTCTATTTTGAGTATAAAAGACACTTGAAAAGACCCTTTTGCCCCTCATGTAATATGTGCGTGTGCGGGACAGTAGCAAACACAACATCAGTACGGCGCAGTATCGCGCACACACACGCAGCAGCACATACACGCACAACAACACACACGCATGCGCGCACACACAACAGCACATAGTGGAGAAGCCACATTATACGTGTAGTGGCTTGACTACACAGGATTTTGGTATGTCGTTCCCGCATACCACGCTAGTGAACGAACGAAAATTGGAATTTGGACTACACAGGCTCATGCATCATCTGCTATTCTGCCTGCAATTAGTTGGGCCACGGGGCCATACAGTAAGAAGAAGGCCTAAATCACATGATCTCCTACATGCCTCTCCAATGGCCGAGTACAACCGCCACACCGCAGCGTATTCCCATCCTTTGGCCAGCGCTGGCGATCTCCAATCTGGCCTCTGATCTGGCCGTGAGATGTGAGGCACGACCACCTCCGGCCGTCCGGCGAGCCGCTGAGTGACCACTGCAGTCAGATGCACGCACGCAGCACACACAGCAGCACACATGTACGTGGCAGCACACACCAAGCAACACACGCAACAGCCCACACGCGCGCACGCACACAGCAGCACACACGTACGCACACAAACACGCAGCAACACATGCACGCACACGCGCATCATCAGTAGCACAGATGTGCGCACGCGCACGGCAGCACGCACCCGCTCACGCACAAACATACTACATGAGGGGTAAAATGGTCTTTTTAGACGCCATTTAGGCTAAAATGGATAGAAGTGTTATAAAAGGCATAAAATTTAGACTTCTTGCTAGATAGGGAAGAAATCATTTGTCGATGTCAAATAGGGCATAAAATTTAAGCACGGTGTTAAATAAGGAATTCTCTCAAATCATATAGTCTGGCTATGCTCTATCTTCACCACACAAAGTATTTAAATCATGCACAACCCCGATGACAAGCCAATCAATTGTTTCATACTTTTGATGTTCTCAAACTTTTTCAATCTTCATGCAATATATGAGCGTGAGCCATGGACATAGCACTATAGGTGGAATAGAATAGTGGTTGTGGAGAATACAGAAAGGAGAAGATAGTCTCACATCAACTAGGCGTATCAACGGGCTATGGAGATGCCCATCAATAGATATCAATGTGAGTGAGCAGGGATTGCCATGCAACGGATGCACTAGAGCTATAAGTGTATGAAAGCTCAACAAAAGAACTAAGTGGGTGTGCATCCAACTCGTTTGCTCACGAAGACCTAGGGCATTTTGAGGAAGTCCGTCATTGGAATATACAAGCCAAGTTCTATAATGTAAAATTCCCACTAGTATATGAAAGTGAAAACATAGGAGACTCTCTATCATGAAGATCATGGTGCTACTTTGAAGCACAAGTGTGGTAAAAGGATAGCAGCATTGTCCCTTCTCTCTTTTTCTCTCATTTTTTTCTTCTCTTTTTTCTATAGAATTCGTTCGGAGTCTCATCCCGACTTGTGGGGGAATCATAGTCCCCATCATCCTTTACTCACTTGGGACAATGCTCTAATAATGATGATCATCACACTTTTATTTACTCACAACTCAAGAATTATAACTCGATACTTAGAACAAAATATGACTATATGTGAATGCCTCCGGCGGTGTACCGGTATGTGCAATGAACCGGGTGGGGGCGCACCCTCCTGCCTCATGGCCTCCTCGCTTCTTTCTTGACGTCCACTCCAAGTCTCCTGGATCACGTTTGTTCCAAAAATAACTCTCCCAAAGGTTTCATTCCGTTTGGATTCCATTTGATATTCCTTTTCTGCGAAACACTGAAATAGGCAAAAAAAACAACAATTTGCACTAGGCCTTTGGTTAATAGGTTAGTCCCAAAAATAATATAAAAAGGTATATTAAAGCCCATTAAACATCCAAAACAGATAATATAATAGCATGGAACAATCAAAAATTATAGATACGTTGTAGACGTATCACATAGCATCCATGATAGTACCTATGGCTCAGGCATAGGGAATAACTTTCATTTTCTTTCTATATTCTGCAGTGGTCGGGCTTTGACTCTGACTCAACTTCACACCTTGTAACACGGGCAAGAACCCTTTCTTTCACTGATCCATTTTGAACTTCTTCAAAACTTTGTCAGGGTATGTGCTTTGTGAAAGTCTTAATAAGCGTCTTCATCTATCTCTATAGATCTTGATGCCCAATATATAAACAGCTTCACCAAGGTAGTTCATTGAAAAACTCTTATTCAAGTATCCTTTTATGCTATCCAGAAATTCTGTATTATTTCCAATCAACAATTTGTCATCTACATATAATATCGGAAATGCTACAGAGCTCCCACTCACCTTCTTGTAAATACAGGCTTCACCGAAAGTCTGTATAAAACCATATGCTTTGATCACCTCATCAAAGCGTATATTCCAACTCCGAGATGCTTGCACCAGTCCATAGATGGATTGCTGGAGCTTGCACACTTTGTTAGTTCCTTTAGGATCAACAAAACCTTCTGGTTGCAACATTTACAACTCTTCTTTAAGAAATCCATTAAGGAATGCAGTTTTGATGTCCATTTGCAAAATTTCATAATCATAAAATGTGGCAATTGCTAACATGATTTGGACTGACTTAAGCATAGCTACGGGTGAGAAGGTCTCATCATAGCCAACCCCTTGAACCTGTTGAAAACCTTTCACGACAAGTCGAGCTTTGTAGATGGTGACATTACCATCAGCGTCATTAGGTTTGATGGCTCCTTCAATCATCGATAGCGATGCAATCCAGGGTGAGACTTTTCTCCCTGGACAGATCTTTGTATTCGGCGGCTTCGCACTGCGGGCCAGCTCGCTTGGCCATCTGGAGCAGATCAAGAGTTACGCCCCTGGCCATCGGGTCAGGTTTGGAAGCTTAAACTACACGGCCGATGTCCGCGGAGACTTGCTCTTCGACGGATTCGAGCCCCTGCTTAGTGCGCCACATGGTCACAATGAGCATGATTTAGCTCTGCCATCAGACTGTGTCTAGGAGATCGTGCCAGCAACTGCTCCAACCCTCAATTCGGAACCAGTTGGGCCATCCATGGACGGGTGGATAGACCTTGCCACGGAGGCTATATCCTCAGCGGCGATCGAGCCGAATATCGACCTTACCCTTCACGAGAGCCGTGATGCCACACCGCCGGATCCTTCCCCGGCCACGGACTCCGAACCGCCAGCGCCCGTGCCTATCGAATTCGACAGGGCGCCGATCATGGAGTTTACCTCCACGGATATCTTTCAGCACTCGCCCTTCGGCGACATACTGAACTCATTAAGGTCTCTCTCCTTGTCAGGAGAGTCCTGGCCGAACTATGTCTGGCAGGATTGGGGTGCGGATGATGAAGAAATTCGCCGCCCACCCACCACCCACTTAGTAGCCACCGTCGACGATTTGACCGACATGCTCGACCTCGACTCCGAAGACATCGATGGTATGGACGACGATGCAGGAGACGAACAGGAACCACTGCCCATAGGGCACTGGATGCCCACTTCATCATATGATGTATGCATGGTGGACACACCCAAAGAAAACAACGACGAGGAATGGAAGGACGCAACGAAGGGTTGTTCCCTCAGGAAGTAGTCAAAGCGGCGGCGTAAGCGCCGCTCCAAATCCTGCCTCGGCAGAAACAGCGGTCACATAGACCCAACGATCGAGCAGGGTGAACCATCGCCCGACCAGGGCAACATGGAGAATCAAACCGAACAACTCGATTCCGTCGAAGATAACAGTCCGGACGATATCACACCGGATAGGCGCCCAGTACAATAGAATGTCCATCAAAGGCTTGTTGCCACTGCGAGGAGTCTGAAAAAGCAGAAGCAAAGGCTCAGGGTTGTGCAAGACACACTCAAAATCAGATGGAGTCAAGTGCTCAACACTGCAGCGAAGTACAGCGGTAATTGCCACACCAAGAGCTACCTGAAGCAGAAGTTGCTACCTGAATTCAACGAGGAGGCCATAGATCCCCCGCAATTAGAAAACAAAACGGCCATCCGATCAGATAGACGACCTCGCGGCCAATATAGAGCAGCAAACGACGCCGCACATAAGCCAGTACGCGATCCACGCGAGGGCTCGCATCAAAAGGACGGCACAACCAAATCCATATACGGGCCACGCAAGCGCGCTCCAGTATGCAATACAACATAACAAACATCCGAACACCACGGTACACCCAAATACGGGGGTGCCGCACACCCCCTATGTTTCACCGATGAGGTGCTGGACCAAGAATTTCCAAAGGGACTCAAACCCGTAAATATAGAGGCGTACGACGGAACAACAGACCCTGGGGTCTGGATTGAATACTATATCCTCCATATCGACATGGCTCGAGGAGACGATCTCCACGCCATCAAGTACATACCCCTCAAGCTCAAAGGGCCAGCTCAGCACTGGCTTAAAAGCCTCCCCGAAAACTCCATTGGAAGCTGGGACGAGCTCGAAGACGCCTTTCGGGCAAATTTTCAAGGGACCTATGTCCGACCACCGGATGCAGACGATTTAAGTCACATAACTCAACAGCCAGAGAGTCAGCCCGAAAGCTTTGGAACATTTCCTCACTAAGAAGAACCAAATAGTTATCCGGGGCACCGAAGCCCTAGCAGCTTTCAAGCACAGCGTTCGAGACGAATGGCTCGCCAGACACCTCGGCCAAGAAAAGCCGAGAACAATGGCAGCATTAACAAGCCTCATGACAAGCTTTTGCGTGGGCGAGGACAGCTGGTTAGCCCGATGCAGCACCAGCGACCCAAGTACATCCGAAGTCAGAGACGGAAATGGGAAATCACGACGCAGCAAAAACAAGCACTGGAATAAAGAAGACAGCCTGAAGAGCACGGCGGTAAATGCCGGATTCAGAAGCTCTCGGCCAGGTCAGCAAAAGCCGCCCTCCAAAGGCAACAAAGATGAACTGTCCAACCTAAACAAGATTCTGGACCAAATATGTCAGATCCATAGTACCCTCGACAAACCTGCAAATCATACCCATAGAGAATGCTGGGTCTTCAAGCAGTCCGGCAAGCTCAACGCCGAACATAAGGGGCAGGATACACCAAGCGAAGACGAGGATGAGCCTCGCAAGAAAAGCACTGGGGAACAGAAGAAATTCTCACCAGAAGTCAAAACAGTCAACGTGTTACACGTAATAAAGGGGAGAAACAAAGCGGCACTCCCAGAGACACATGCCCCAGGGCCTATCACCGCGGAATTCTGCCATTGGTCATCCCAACCGATCACTTTTGACCATCGAGATTACTCAGCAAGTGTCCGGCGTGCAGGATGGGCTGCCTTGGTATTAGACCCGATAATTGACGGATATCGCTTCACACGAGTTCTGATGGACGGCACAGCAGTTTAAACCTGATATATCAGGACACAGTACGCAACATGGGGATAGGCCCAACAAAAATTAGCCATAGCAACACTACCTTTAAAGGAGTAATGCCAGGCCCGGAAGCCCATTGCACGGGCTCCCTACTACTAGAGGTTATATTCGGCTTCCCCGATAACTTCCGCAGCGAAAATTTAACCTTCCACATCGCTCCGTTCTAAAGTGGCTATCAAGCACTACTCGGCGCAAAGCTTTCACTCGCTTTAACGCAATACCGCATTACGTTTCCCTCATGCTTAAGATGCCCGGTCCACGCGGCATCATTACAGTAAATGGAAATATTGAGCTCTCCTTGCGCGCGGAAGACCGTGCGGCTGCCTTGGCAGCCACACACTAAACGGCCTCACCAACTAAAGCATCTGACAGGTTGTTAAGACCACGGACACGGTTGGACGAGTCCGGTACAGCTATATGTAATTGGTACAGGTTTGATGGCTATACGCCTATTACAATACAAGGGGCTCAACGCACACGCACAAGTGTCAATCTGGCTCAACTTCACTCATTTTGAACTATATATTGTTTATTCAGTAAAACTTAGCTTTTGCACGGCAACTTTTCAATTAAGTTCCTCTCTTTTTCAGATGACCATCGTGCTACACCCGTCCAGAATACGGCACAATGGAGACACAGGCGCAGACGTGCAGCAGGGACCCGTTCCAAGGATTCTTTTTAGATTAAGACCATGCGTAAACCTTTTTTACTGTCTCTTGTTGATACACATCCCCCGGATTCTCAGTACAATGGAGAAGGATGCTGACGTATTGGCATGTGGCCACGTCAGAAAATTGCACGTACCTGGACACCAGGGGCTTATTACAAAGGGTGCTGTTTAGGCCCGGTTTACACCATAAAGACCGAATACCTTAGGGAGTGTTCGGCGTCGCGAGTTTGGCCTTATATGCATCAGCTCTGAATCATGTCTTTGGTCAAATGTTGGGTTTGCCCGGCTCCTGTGTTTTGCTACCTTACGTTCCGCTCTATCGGCTAAGGCGGCACCAGGAGAACTACTGCGATTGTGCCTTGGTTCATCCGGACGAGCACCTCAGTAGAGAAAGCCGAAAACTGACTATCATGATATAGCATGAGACTGGTCAACCACTCGATGACCTGAATCTTCGGGATTCCTCTGCCTTAACGAAGGGCCGTTTCCTGGACAGGCATGTATGCACCCCGAATTCGGATGAGTGCGGAGCCACCATGGGCTATATAGTAGCCCCACTGTCAAACTCCTCTGGCTAAGTGAAAGTGTTAAAGCATTATAGTCCTGTTGCCAAGTTCGCTGCGCTATCACCTCCTTAATGGACCAAGACGTTGGATCAAGTGTGAACATGTGTCTTCTGCGAATACCCCCGCATTATATGTGTGGGGGCTAAAGCCGACGACAGCAATCTTTCAGGTTATATACATATATACATAAACGGCCGCACAAGAGGCATCATAATTCTTTCGGGAAAAAGTATAAATATAGCCTTGATAAACTTAATGAAACATTGTTTTTACAATAGGAATACATGTCATTCAAACATAATATTCTTCGAGCACTGGGCCTCTATCGAACGAGTGCCTTCAAGAACTTCTTCAAAATAGTGCTCGACAGCCACTCGGCCTATGGCCGAACCCTGCGCCGTGACAGTGGTGGCATCCATCTCCGCTAGTATGTTTTGACACGGGCAAGGGCCATCCGCGAGCCTCCTATGCGCGCTGACCTCTTCATCGCATTAGTGCGCGGCACCGCACCAAGGAACTGCTGCACCAAACTAATATAGTTGTTCGCCTTTGGCCTTTTCGGCCACAGATGATCCACAACAGACCTCATGGCGAGTCCGGACAATCTATTCAGCTTGGCCCATTCGGCAAGCCGATCAGTCAATGGAAGCGGACGCTCTGGAACATTAAACTGTGACCATAATAGCTTGTCCACTTCACGATATGTTTGATCTCGAAAGTATTCGGCCGCATCGACAGCACTCGCCACCAAGTCCAGATATGCGTCCGCCGAACTCCACAGCCGGTCCAGAGGGGCATACTGAGGATCTCCAAACTTCCTCCGCAGCATGAAGGGTTTCCCAGCCACGATATCCCCGGCTTGACGCAGCTCCTCCTTCTTCGCTCTCATCGCAGAGCGGGTGTCTTTGGTCGCCATCGTGGCCTTTTCCAGGTCCGTCGCCTTCGCCCGGTTTTCTTCTTCAAGAAGCTGGCAACGATCGGCAGTGTCTTTTAACTTTACAGCTATCTTGGCCATTTTCTCTTTGCTCTCGCAATGAGCGGCCTTTTCGGCTCTTAACTCTTCGGCCGCCTTTAAAGCGACCGTGTTACTACTCCTTGCTTGCTCCTTGGCTCGGGCAAGCTCCGCCCGAAGGGCCTCCACGGTGGCAGCTCCATCTGCAGTCACAACATATTAAAGATACTGGCATCATGTTGCTCTTATTATGTGACGATCACCAGAAAAATCACTTACCCTGTGCCTCGTTAAGCCGCTTGTTGACAAGCACAATGTCGGCATCTGCCGCATCCAGTTGCCGCTTTAGTCTGGCAAACCCATCAGTCCGGCTAGCCATCGGAGCTTCAACCACCTGCACATAAAGGTGGTCTGGTCATTACCTGGGACTACGATCCTCTGTTTGCCTCCGTTCTCGACGACAACCAGAGTCTCAGGGGCCTCTATCTACACAGGGCACAACTTAAAATGTGCGGTACTGTCAAAAATGTACATCATTTCACGTACCTCAAAACCCGTCAGTAGACTCATAAAGGCTTCATGCAACCCGCTTTCGGCGGACAAAATCCTTTCAATCAGCGTACCCATCAACGTACGGTGCTCTTTTGAGATAGTTGCTTGCTCTAGTAGATCCCTCAGTACGTCCGACCGCATACCAGACGGTGTCGGACTCTTTCGGTGGCTCTCTTCAAGAGCCGGATACTGGGGACTTCCGGTGGCCATAGGATTGTCTTCTGGCCTCGCCGGATCCAGAGAGACCCTCCGCGACGACACTTCAAGGTCGCCCTCTTCTTGAGATGGGGAGTCTGGGGGAGGCGTTTCGCTCTCCATCATCTCCGGAAGAAGATCCCCCGAAGACGAGCTCTGCTGGGAAGGGCTAAGATCCGAGCTGCAAGATAAATGCTTCGGTTATTTTCCTCAGAAGTAAGGTAGGATAACTTTACTATTAAGTACTTTTTGACTCGTTAGAGGGCTGATCCCCGCGCGGACATTTTGTGGCAAGAGCCCCCTCCGAGGCAGGACCCTCTGGTGGAGATTTCTTTTCCCATTTGGAAACCTTGGTTTCCGGATCTTCAGAGGTAGTCCTCTTCCTTCCCCGAGGCTTGAGAATGTCAGATTCTTCCCCTGGGTTGTCCTCCCTCACGGAGACGCTCATTCCCTCGGTTGGAATAGGTAGCGGTGGAGGCCCGCTTTCGCCCTCTTTATTCCCCCCCCCTTCATCTTCCTTTGAGGGCACCAGGAAAGGTGCTGGCTCGAGCATCTTTTCCAGCACCGGATTGTCCAAGCCTTTAGGAAGGGGGGCTGAATACCGGATCATCTTCGCCTTTGTTATCCAGTCATGGTCAAAGAGCGATTCTTCAAAATGATGTCATGATAAAAAAGACAGTGTGTTCGGCCATGGGGTTACTTACTTGGGCCGCGGTGCGGTTGCTACTCAGGCCCACATCCTCGGTAGTGTCCGGACACTCTATTTGGGGTCCGAAGAACGATTTGTACATCTCCTCGTGCTTTAGGCTGAGGAAATTCTAAATAGTGTGCGGTCCTTCCGGGTTGAATTCCCACATGCGGACGGGCCGGCATTTGCAAGCCTGGACTTGACGAACCAGCATGACTTGCATTACCATAACCAGACTGAAATCTCCCTCGAAGAGATCTGGGATGCGGCTCTGCAGTATGGGCATGTCCTTGGCCGGGCCGCAGTTCAGCCCCCTGCTGATCCATGACATCAGTTGTGGTGGAGGGCCCGAGCGGAAGGTGGGGGCGGCTACCCACTTGGCACTTCGGGGAGCTATGACGTAAAACCACTCCCATTGCCACAATCCGAACACCTCTGGAAAGGAGCCCTTCGGCCATGGAGCGCCGACAATTTTGCTTATTAGAACACCTCTGCACGCTGCGTACTGCCCCTCGATCATCTTCGGCTTCACATCAAAGGTCTTGAGCCACAGGCCAAAGTGAGGGGTAATGCAGAGGAAGGCCTCACAAACGACAATAAATGACGAGATGTGAAGGAGGGAATCCGGGGCTAGGTCGTGAAAATCCAGCCCGTAATAGAACATAAGACCCCTAACAAAGGGATCCAGAGCGAGGCCTAGTCCTCGGAGGAAGTGGGAGACGAACACAATGCTGTCATTGGGTTCGGGAGTAGGGATGACTTGCCCTCGGGCGGGCAGCCTATGCGAAATTTCGGCGGTCAGGTATCTGGCCTCCCTCAACTTCTTGATATCCTCCTCCATGACGGAGGAAGGCATCCATCGGCCTTGAAGGCTGGATCCGGACATGATTGAAGGTCCGAAGCACCTGACCTGGGCTTTGCGTGTTAGAACTTGAGGCGGGGGAAGGATTCGATTGAGCACGGGAGGGAAGAAGTAAAAGCCTTGTCCCTTTATAAAGAGGGTGAATATCAAGCATCCTCCTCGTGGCCGTTTGGGACTTGCCTAAAATCTAGGAGTCCTAGGCACAGTTGGGTTACCCACGCCCGTATTGATGAGAATCCCGTAATAAGGGGAACACGATCTCTGCTTTGACAAGACGTGTCAAGAAACCGCCTCGCTTTATGCACGGGGCTGGTTAAGGAAAAATGGTTTGAATAATTACTGGGCCATGGCATGATGTCATGCTGGCAAAACGTGTCAGCAGATTGGATTTGTGGAAATATTATTCTCTCTACGATGGTATGTGGAACTTATTTTGCAGGGTCGGACACTATCTTTGTATTCAAATTCTTCTGTGGTGTATTCGGATGAGGAACCCGCCTTGCAATGCCGAAGACAACACTGCGTGCCGGACTCATCGTCATTGAAGCCTGGTTCAGGGGCTACTGAGGGAGTCCTGGATTAGGGGGTCTTCGGACAGCCAGACTATATCCTTTGGCCGGACTATTGGACTATGAAGATACAAGATTGAAGACTTCGTCCCGTGTCCGGATGGAACTCTACTTGGCGTGGAAGGCAAGCTAGGCGATACGGATATGCGTATCTCCCCCTTGGTAACCGACCTTGTGTAACCCTAGCCCCCTCCGGTGTCTATATAAACCGAAGGGTTTTAGTTCGTAGGACAACATACAATCATACCATAGGCTAGCTTTTAGGGTTTAGCATCTCCGATCTCGTGGTAGATCAACTCTTGTACTACTCATATTATCAAGAATAATCAAGCAGGACGTAGGGTTTTACCTCCATCAAGAGGGCCCGAACCTGGGTAAAACATCGTGTCCCCTGCCTCCTGTTACCATCCGCCTTAGACGCACAGTTCCGGACCCCCTACCCGAGATCTGCCGGTTTTGACACCGACAGTCAGTCTTGTTCCTGAAGATCCATTTATTCCCAATGGCTTGCCGAACATTGGGCAAGTCCACCAAAGTCCACACTTTGTTCTCATACATGGATCCTATCTCAGATTACATGGCCTCGAGCCATTTATCGAAATCTGGGCTCATGATAGCTTCTTCATAGTTCGTAGGTTCGCCATGGTCTAGTAACATGACTTCCAAGACAGGATTACCGTACCACTCTGGTGCGGAACGTGCTTTGTTCAACCTACAAGGTCCGGTAGTAACTTCATCTGAAGTTTCATGATCATCATCATTAGCTTCCTCTCTAGTTGGTGTAAGCGTCACGGGAACAAATTTCTCTGATGTGCTACTTTCTAAATTGAGGGACGGTACAATTACCTCATCAAGTTCTACTTTCCTCCCACTCACTTCTTTCGAGATAAACTCCTTCTCTAGAAAGGTTTCATTCTTGGCAACAAAATCTTGCCTTTGGATCTGTGGTAGAAGGTGTACCCAATTTTTTCCTTAGGGTATCCTATGAAGATGCACTTCTCCGATTAGGGTTTGAGCTTATCAGGTTGAAGCCTTTTGACATAAGTGTCACAACCCCAAACTTTAAGAAACGACAGCTTAGGTTCACTACAAAAAAAAGACACATCCGTGACATTTTGGGCCGAATGGAATTTTTTCTGTCATACATATGACACTTCTATGACGATAATTGTGACAAAACCCGGTATCATCATAGATGTGGTGGGCTCCTACTTCTATGACAAAAAATCATGACAGAAAATGGGCTTTTTGTCCTGGGCGGGCCGGAGACGCAGCTGCATGACATTCTTTGGGCCGTCCATGACGAAAAAAACCGTGGCAGAAGCGAGGGCGAGGAAAATTTCAGGGAGTTCCTGGTAACGGTGGGAGTTCTGGGCCGAGCGATGCGCGTTTCTCTCGTACACGTACGCGCGTGTGTGCGAGGCGTTGGCTCTAACTGAACCCGAGCGAGGCGTTGGGATCTAACTGAATCCGAGCGACTGCACTGCAGGCTACGCGTTACTGAACCCGATCGAGCGATTCCTTCGCTACTGCTGCTAACTGAACTGATCGATGCTGCCTCTGGGATGAACAATGAGCATTGCAGGGGGGGTTGGATGAATAGAGAGCGGTGGCGTTGCCTCTGGATGAACAGGACCCCATGGTGTGGTGGAGGGCTGGATGAACAGTAGACGGTGGAGGGGTGCCTGTGGAGGGGTGGTTGAATAGTAGCCGGTGGAGTAGCACGTGGTGGAGGCTAGATGAATAGGAGCCCATGGAGGCTGGAGGAGGTCGACGGTAGCCCGTGGAGGCTGGAGGAGGTCGACGGTGGAGATGAACAGTATCCCGTGGAGTCCCATTTTGCGGTACGCCACACCCCTCCTAATGAACAGGACCCCCATTTCGACCGTAGCGCTCCAACGCAAGTCCGTTTCGTCCGTTTTGCGGTATGCCACACCCCTCCCGATGAATAGGACCCCTGTTTCGTCCGTTTTGCGGTACGCCACACCCCTCTCGATCAACAGGACCCCCGTTTCGACCGTAGGAGGTCTGTTTCCTCCGTTTTGCGGTACACCAGACCCCTCCCGATCAACAGGACCCCGTTCGGGCCTCGTTTCCATCGCCTGTTCCATCCAAGCCCTCCCAATGAACATGACCACACATTCCGTTCCGACCCAGCCGGTTGGCTCCCACGCGTTCCGTTGCCTCCCGATGAACACAACGCATTCCGTTGTCTCCCCATGAATACGACGCATTCGGTTGCCTCCCCATGAACATGACGACGCTATTTCTCCGTTCCAACCGAGCCATGTACACGAGCCCTGGCCGTACGTATGCGCGAGTAGGCGTTCGAGACACCGCCCATATGTACACATACGTGGTTGTATTTTCTTTCTTGCACCCTGGCCGTTGTACGTACGTGTACATGCTACGCGCGCGCCTCTACTACGACACGTGTGCGCCTCTACATCCACCAGTATATATGTACGTACACGTTCGCGACCAGAATGACAACGCTACGTACGCTTCGACCAGGTGGGTCCCGACTGTCAGGCACTTCCTTGCCTGTGAAGATGTAGCTGGTGGGTCCCAGCAGTCAGGGGGCCAAATCGTTTTTTTGCCTGGACGCACTTCCTTGCGTGCGAAGATGTAGCTGGTGGGTCCCAGCAATCATGGGCAAACATTTTTTTCACGAAATACGGTGGCCCGTCCGGTGGGTCCCCGCTGTCAGGTGGAGGAATAAATATGTTGCACGTAATAAGGAGGCACTTCCTTGCTGCGGCCGTGGACCCAGCTGTCAGCCTCTCCACGTACAGTCCATGTCCGATGGAAGCCATTCCTTGACCACGTTGACCACGCCGCGCTGAGAGCACCAAGGCGGTGGACGACGGTGAGGCCTAGGAAGGGGACGACGCGGAGCCGGGGAAGACGCGACAGTGGATGCCCACGCGTAGAGGAGTACGAGGGTTCATTGGTTCGCTGCGGTGTGAGGCTGCCGTCGCCGCAGAATAACAGGGGGTGTGGGTGAGTAGAGGGATGGCCTGGCCAGCGGTGGGAGTAGTAGGGGGCGGTGAGGCCTCCGCCGCATCGCAGCCAGCCACGGGAGGCAGGAGCACGAGGCACGACCGGCGCTGGTTTGGGTGGCTGGAGCAAGAAGACCAGAGGTAGAAGAAGCACTAGGGCCGTTGGATGGACATCGTACGGTCACTGGAGCTAGAATCGTGCATATTGACTAAGTTGACAAAGCCCTCCGTCCCCGTCAACTTAGTAGGCCCACAAGTCAGCCTGCCACTATACTCGGTCCCAGCTAACAGGGGGAGTATTCTTTTTTTTGTGCGTAATAAGGAGGCACTTCCTTGCTGGCGAAGATATAGCTGGTGGGTCCGAGCTGTCAGCGGCGGTAACGTTTTTTCATGAAATACAGAGGCCCTTTCGGTGGGTCCCTGATGTCAGGTGGAGGAATCATTATTTTGCGCGTAATAAGGAGGCATTTCCATGCGTGCGGCCGTGGACCCAGTTGTCGGCCTCTCCACGTACAGTCCACTTCAGATGCATGTCGGTCGTTGACCACGTTGACCAGGCCGCGCTGAGAGCACCAGGGCGGTGGACGACAGCGAGGCCTAGGAAGGGAACAACATGGAGGCAGGGAAGACTCGGTAGTTGTTTCCCACGCGGAGGGAAGTACGACTGTACGAGGGTTTACTGGTTCGTCTGCCGTCGCTGGAGAATAACAGCAGGTGTGGGTGACTAGAGGGATGGCTAGGCCAGCGATGGGAGTATGGTGGGGCGGTGAGGCCTGCGCGGTAGCAGAGCCGGCCGTGGGGAGGAGGGAGCAGGCAGTCCCGCTGGCGCTTGTTTGAGCGGGTGGAGCAGGAAGAGCAGAGATTGAATAAGCACGACGGTCGTTGGATGGCCATCCAACTGTCACTACTTGTGCGTCAACCTTTTTTTTAGGAAAGCCTCAAATCTGTGGAAAACAGCACACAGCCCATCTGCCATTATTTCTAATAATTTACAGCCCATTTGCTAATTATTAAGGTTTTTTTGGAGCCCATATTCTTTTTAATAGCATTACAGCCCATATTGTGGCCACGATTAAAACATTATACGAAATTTTGCATATTTCGGTGCGGTCCGAACTGTTTTTAATCCCCAAATTTCGACTCACATTCAAACTGATTTTAAAAATAAATGTATATCAATATAAAATCCAAAAAATTCTCCACGCATAAAAATTAATGTAATTTAAAATCTCGAAATGAAAAAAAAAGATATTTGAAACTAATTGTCGGTTTGACGTGTTTTAAAAACGTACAGCCCATTTCTCATTACTGATGGGCCATTTTCTCGGCCAGCCGAATGAAAGCTCTCCTCGTCTTGAAAGATTTGCAGCCCAACAGGCCTGACATAGCGACTTACTGGCAAATCACAAAAAAAACTGGGTTGTGGCCGTGGACCCAGCTGTCAGCCTCTCCACATACAGTACTCTTCCGATGGAATGTCGTTGACAAAGTTAACCACGCCGCGCCGAGAGCACCAAGGCGGTGGGTGACGGCGAGGCCTAGGAAGGGGACGACGCGGAGCCGGGGAAGACGCGGCAGTGGATGCCCACGCGGAGAGGAGTACGAGGGTTCACTGGTTTGGCTGCGGTGTGAGGCTGCCATCGACGCAGGGCCTGGCTAGCAGTGGGAGTAGTAGGGGGCGATGAGGCCTCAACGGCAGCACAGCCGGCCATTGGAGGCAGGAGCAGGCGGTCTCCCCGGCGCTGGTTTGGGCGGCTGGTGCAAGAAGAGTAGCGATTGAAGAAGCAGCAGGACCATTCGATTCAAATCCAACAGTTACTGCTGCTAGAATCGTTTGTTGACTAAGTTGACAAGCCCTGCGTACGCGTCAACTTAGTAGGCCCACAGGTCAGCCTCCCAACCGGTGCACCCCAGATGTCGGTGGGAGGAATTTTTTTTCACGTAATAAGGAGGCAGTTGATTGCGTGCGGCCAGGCTAGCGGAGGGAGTAGGGTGGGCCAAGGAAGCCTGTGCGGCATCACACTGGGCCACAAGAGGAGGGAGCAGGCAGTCCCGCCGGTGCTAGTTTAGGCGGCTGGAGCAGGAAGATCATACATTGAAG
The DNA here is from genome assembly GCF_003073215.2 of Triticum urartu. NCBI lineage: Eukaryota > Viridiplantae > Streptophyta > Magnoliopsida > Poales > Poaceae > Triticum > Triticum urartu. The sequence continues at coordinate 555,832,152 of NC_053025.1, read as the reverse complement.
AAGCACGTCGGTCGTTGGATGGACATCCAACAATCACTGCTGCTAGAATCGTGTGTTCACTGGCAAATCCTTGCGTAAACAAGTCAGCCTCGAAATCTGTGGCATGTACAACCCATTTGCTATTATTTTTATAATGTTTACTCATTTTCTAATTCTTATGGAATTTATTGCTGCCCGTTTTCCATTTTTAGAATTGCTGGCCATTTTCTGGTCAGTACGAGGGTCAAAAAATTAACTAAATATGTGGGAAATTTTGAAAATTCACAATTTTTTGCTGGGGAACGAAATATTCTTAATCCAAAAATTAATAGCCATACTAAAACAAATTTAAAAATAAATTAGTACTATGTCATGTTAAATCCAATGAAATACATTAAGATATCAGGGAAGAACAAAAACAAAAAAAGAAACTTATATCCCATTTGCTATAATTTTTTTGGAATTATCAACCCCTTTCGATATTACTTTTAACAGACATTGACCATACTCTTAAGCCAGGCCGGAATGCATCCCTCCTCGTCTTGAAAGATTTGCAGCCCAGTAATTCGGAGAAAACAAATAGGCCTAGCTTGGGTATTCTTCAAAAAGAAATACTGGGCTACCTATTTTCCCAAAGAACTGGTGCATGAGCATTTAGCTTTATTTACTTATTTATTTATTTACTTATTTATGGTTAGGGGACAATGAGCATGTACCTGGGCCGGATTCATGTGAGAGCCTCCCTTCCAGTTAATTATGGGCTTCTCTATTGGGCCTTCATCAGTGGGCTGCATGTTATCAACAAGTGGAAAATGTGTTCCGTACGAAAAATAGTATGCGCTACGTACGGTACGGGGCACTAAAGGATCGAACCGTGCAACGACTTCCAAAACATTGTGTTTGTCGTTCTAACAACACATTTATTCAACCAACAGACGAAATATACTACTAATTGTACATTGAAAATAGCAGCAGCGGCAACCAGGGCTGGGGGTGCAACAGAAGTAGTAAGCAGGCCAGAAGAGTGAAGACGCATCTCTCTCTTCCAAACCAAACATCAGCCATCATTACAAAAGGGCTACCAAAAAAGAACAAGTGTATGCATCAAACTAAATAAAGATCCTACTACACCAAGTGTACGCATCTAACTAAGTGGCTCAGTTAGACGTTACTATTTATTAAGCTGTGGAGATTGGCTGATGGCTTGAACCAGATGGTTGCCTGACGGGGGAAACTCCAGCCAGCAGGTCGAAGTCTGATACTTGCGACCCTCTCTCCTACTTTGGCTGCAGAGCGTGGCGGCACATATCAAGGTATGGTGCATGCAGAGACGCATGGTACGCTGTGTACACACAGTTTTGCCTAATGAACAAAACCGCGCTGCCATCATGATCCTTGCATGATACTGAGATTGTCCACACGCGAAACAATGAGCTTGATTACCGCTGTGGGGAGCGAATTCCAGCCACTCTTTTGGCGGACGCTACTCGGTTCTGCCATTGTTAGTGCTTGGGTTTCGGACGAGGGGGGAGGCGCCTTAGCGAGGATGGAAGATTGGACGAGATTATGTGCGGACCAAGATGGAGAAGCGAATATGCGCTGCGGGAAGTGGATAGGTGATGATGACTACAGGACGCCACTTGACTTACGAGACACATACCAGCAGCGTAGGGTCATGTCGATGCCAGACAACTTGCTTGAGTGATCACAGTACTGGTACTCCCTACAGTGATATGCCCTAACTTGCTTGAGTAGAGTAGTAGATTAGGACTCTGCTCTACTACTAGCACCGGAGGAGTAGTATATTCTAATCTAAAATAGTTACAAACTTCAATGCCCGAGCGTGGAACGACTACGAACCGTGCTCAAAGACCGTGGCCCTGTTTGGATCCATGGGTTAGAGTTAGTTTGGGTTAGTTTGGACTCAACTAACCCAAAAATACCGAAACAGCAGGGTTAGTTTGGGTTAGATCCATCTAACCCACCCCAAAAAACTAACCCACCCAAGAGGTGCTTATTTGAGTTAGTTCTTCTCGGGACCACTAAAAAACACATTTTTCTCTCGCTCTTCCCATGGCAGATCCCACCCCACTTCCTCGAAGCTTCTCGTCCTCTTCCTCGCTCCCTCTCGCACCGCCCATGAAGGTGACTCGCCGTATCTGCGCACCATCTAACCCTGCCATCCAAACATCTTTTTGGTTAGAGTTAGTTCAGATCTAGTTCAAGGTTAGAATCTAACTCTAACCTATCAATGAGTTAGAGTATCCAAACAGGGCCCGTGTCTACATGGTGTTTGGACATGGGCGACAACCTCAACGCCAACGGTGCTGCTCCTGTTGCACCGTATGTGTTTCTGTCCTTCCTATTCGAAATCGTGGTAGAATTCATGTTTCTACTCTGTATCCTACTACTATGCTAGCCCAGATGATTAGTTTCATCTCTGTTATAGTCGTCATGATTTATTTTGTGCTTATTCGGATTAAATCTCGTAGTAACTTGCTCATATATTCAACTGGCGCAACGTCCCCTACAGCCACTCTCATTTCATGGACGGCCTGGTCGATGCCTCCAAGGAGCCCTTCGTCCACTGCTATGAGTGCCCAATGCCATTTTGTGGCTCGCCGGCGGACATGGTGCATCACCTCATGGATGCGTGCAGCGGTCACTGCTGGCCCTTGGCGGAGAACATCAAGTACGAGACGTGCTACCCGTTCACCATGCCGGAGTCGCTGGAGGATCACTGCCGCCTGCTAGTCTCGGAGGAGGACGACAGTGTCTTCCTCTTGATCATGGGCACCGGAGAGGCCCGCGCAGGCCGCCGCCCCGTCTCTGTAATGTGCGTCGGGGGCGCCGCCGCTGACGCTGACACTGACACGAGGCCGATATACGGGTGCGTGGTCAGTGTTACTACCCCTCCGGGTCGCGTGGGCCGCGACACCGGCCTCATCGAACGGACTTGGACTCTGGGGAGCTGGGACTATCCCGCCAATGTGGACTTGGAAAACCCATGGCATCCTTTACCCGCCGACGCGGTGCACGGGGACTCCAAGGAGGTTCACCTGGACATACGCATTATCAAGTTAAATGTTGATCATTAGTCTTCGCTCAATGTAATCCGCTGTCTAAGCATGTGGAGACTTCCATGCAGGATCTTGCTCTATTGGAGTATCGCGCATGAATAAAAGTGTATCCGTTTATGGTTTAGTCGAGAATCTTCCATGTATGAATTTTTACTACAGTACTGGTGAAAGACTTACGATGAACCATTTCATACATCTCCTCTGCCCTCTTGCAAGTCATCATGATTTAATCCCTCCGTCTAGGTGTATAAGGGCATGGTTAATATTACTTAATAGTATCGCCAACTGTTGACTATAAGAAAGTGCCATGTCATCTCTAGCCAACATGTATAACAATCGATACTCAAAAACTAATTCTTACTAGTGTGTATGCACGTGCAATGCACATCTTAACAATATGGTGTGATTCCACCAAAAAATACTTTGAAAAATGAATTCCGAGCAAAAAAATAGTGTTGATGCACACGGAATAGAGTTTAGAAATTTACTAATTGGTAGTACAAAATGCAAATACTGCCTGCGGTCATCCAGAAATTTTCGAAGAATATAAAAAAAGTACGTTGGTGGAACCCACAAATTGTTTACTTCAACTTTAGTTTCTCCTCCAGACCATCTCACATCGGCTCACAACCAACTCTTTTTTTACTCATCACAACCTGACAATTGCAGCATAGTAGAGGAGGCATAGGTCTTCTTTTCGGGAAGGTATGACATGGTGCACCGATGGTTCCAGAACCAAGTAGATTCAGCTGCAGGCACTGTTCACTTCGAATCCCTCCAATATCAGCTGTTAGATTTAGGAGATGAGTGGCTAGGATTGATGCTCTAGGTGCAATCCAGGACTCGTATACTATATAGTAGTATAGATAGTATAGAAAAGAGCATTTCTTGCAAAGCACAATAAGTGTTATTTCTTCACAAGTTTTGGATGCAGGTTGAACAGTTGAACGCTTTTGTTTGCAAAAGATACCTTTTTATCTATTTCACCCGGATGTTTGTGAGCTCTAGAGATGAAATAATATCCAAAGAAACCTATCGATACCCGTTACACATGAGATGACCCCCACATCCTTTGTCAAAATAAACAACTCCACGATCAATGCATTTCACTCTTCGGTGCAACGCATGGGAACCTTACTACTATAGATTAGTATGACCAAAAATTGAACTAACATTATATATAGTACGATAAATGCTGATGCATGTCACCTAAAATTATATCATTCAAAACTATGTTCAAATACGAATCCAACGATATAGTTCCTGTTGACATGCACTAACATTTTGTCAGTTAAATCTTCAGTCAAATTCAATGGGGGGCTAATAAACCACGACCAATGTAGTACAAGTGTAGAGGGCGGCGCTGCACGGGAGTCTCACCTCTCACCCCGCTCGTGGGGCGGCAGTAAAGCCGTCATATCACAAAACCCAACCACTCCCAGTAATAAGTGGCCTAGTAAAATAAACGGACAAGCAACCATCACATCCCTCCATCTTTTTGCATTTCATATCTATGCATTTACTTTCTCCGGTTCATCTCGCATAGTCTATCCCTAGCTACTACTCCTAGGGCCAGTTCTTTTGGCGGCTTCCCCAGCTTTTCCCACAAGACTAGTCACAGTGGAGAGTAACAATAAGGCACCTTACTCATTTATTTGGGATTCTAAACTACTACTCCGTCCTAGTTTATTCCTCACCATTGTAATTTGTGCTAAATTTTAACCAAAGATTTAACTGGTTTATTCCTCACCATTGTAATCCCTCCGTCTAGGTGTGTAAGTCATCTTACGAAAACCAAATAATCCAAAAACACTTAGGAGCGGCGCATTAACTTCTACCTCGTTTCTTGTTTCTTGACATATCAACCAATAAGAGATAAAGAGTGTGCATGCTTTTAATGACTTGAGATATCAAACACAACATGCAGTGGTTAGTTCATTGCATGCAATACTATTAATTAGCAAATAAACATTAACGTTTCTCGTTTTCTCCTCCTCCTTGGTCACGGTGCATAGCCTAAGAGCAAGTACAATAGAGACTAGTCAGCAGGCTATAGCATCTTCCACATCAGCAAAATCATAGCTGGAGGTGAGAGAAGTGAGAAGAAAGGACCAAGCGGGCGCTTCGTGAGTCGCCGGGCGATAGCACAAGCAACGAGGAAAATGAGCCTGCATGCAGCCCATGCGGGCGCTACGGCCGGCGTTCAGCACCCCCTAGCCAATCATGTCACTTTCCTTTGCCTAGCACATTATGCATGCATTAAATGTATAGCCAACACTACAGCCATTCTACTGTATGAACTTTTTCAAATACAGGCTACAAGTGACATGGCTCTACTATAGAGCCGGCAGCAGGCTTTACTATTAACCTTGCTCTAAGATGACTTACTCACCTAGACGGATGGAGTAGTGCATGTGACATGCACTAACATTTCATTAGTTAAATTCATGATCAAAATTTGACACAGATTACAGTGAGGACCAATAAACCAGGACGGAGGTAGTAGTTATGGGATTACTAATCTAGAAGCCTAAAAGAACTGGCCCCTGGTACTCCTACTAGTAGTAGTACTCAAGTTGGAATTCCAATTGCATGGCACAACTTGTTAGGCAAAAAATTCGATACAGGGTGTTGGAAGCGGTTTGGGAATTTGCATGCCTTTCGAACCAGTGAGATACTCCGTACAAAGTATGACAGAGAAATAACCACAAAGAAGGAAGCTAAAAGTAAACAATCAAATGAGCATTTTTGCATTTGTTTTGCATTGAATCCTTTCACAAGCTTGACTAGTGTTGTTTTTCTACTTTTACAAAAACCGCATCGTAATGTTAAAGCGTGCATTTGCACGTACATAAGTAATAGTAGTACTCCCTCCATCTAGGTGTATAAGTCTTCCCTCCTTCTTGGTCACGGTGCACAACCAAAGATGACTTATTGACCTGGACGGAGGGAGGAACACAATCTACAAGCATATATCGAGAGAGACGTGTAGTGCAATAGTATATAGTAAAGTTTGTGCTATATGCACATACTTGCAAAATGCGTACGAATATACAAGGTTTCCAAACTTTCCCTTTTACATACTTAATTAAGGACGCTAAAAATTCCTGAACGTTCAGGATTTATCATTTGCGTCCCAAAACTAATGAGATCGCCTTACGAAACAAAAATTATACTCCTCCTAAAAGCCACGGCGCTCGCAGGAGCGCTTGCGGCGCGCCACGAGTGCCCTGGTGCGCGGCCGTTTCCCCGCGCGCCGACACAATGCCTCCTCCTCAGCCTCGCAACTCGCGAGGTGCTGATTGGTGGCTTGCCGGCGGGCGAGCGCGATCTCACGGTGTGGTGATCCGGCGCCAACAGGTACTCTTCCTCGCTGGAAGCATGCACCCGGTCCACGTACCGCCAAGCGTAGATGAGGCGCTTGGGCCCGATTGCACTCAGGGCGTCGGCACGGGCGTCCTCCGCCACCCTCACGGCCCTCGCACGAGCCTTCTACCAAAGAGCCAATCGCCTGACTCTCTCGGACGCGACGTAGGCCTCCCAGGCAGCTTGTTCTGTGGTGCGCTTCTCTTCCTCGACCTTCTTCTCCGCCTCTATTTTGGCGCGCTCTGCTGGAGGCAAAGCCTCCCACCAGGCGACATCCATTTCTTTCCAAAGCTCCTCAAGGCCGGGGGGCTCAGCGGGCGACGCGGTATTCTCCTCGTAGCGGGGAGCCGACGCGTCCTCCGGCGCGCGTGATGGCGAGATTGGGAACACCGACGCGTCCACCTCGACGCGTCGCGGCGAGGAGCAGAACGCCAACCCGTCCTCCTCGACTAGTGGCGGCGAGGAATGGAACGGCAACGCGTCGCGTCGCGGCGAGGAGCGGAACGCCGACGTATCCTCCTCGACTAGTGGCGGCGAGGAACGGAACAGCGACGCGTCGCGTAGCGGCCAGGAGCGGAACACCGACGCGTCCTCCTCGACTAGTGGCGGCGAGGAACGGAACGGCGACGCGTGACCGTTCGCGTGGTGCAGCAAGGGGCTCCTAGGGCTTGGGAGGGGCGATGCCATGGTGGTCGACGTGAGAGGGAGCGGGAGAAGATAACGATGAACATGAACGTGAGGGGGAGGAGATAGCGATGTCGTGGGAGGCGCAGTATTTATAGCGAGCAATGGCACACCTATGTAAGATATGGACTGAGCTGCACTGACTTAACTGCAGGTCCAGTTGCGTCACTAGCATGTGGGTCAGACCCCTGTTGGGCCCATATGTCAGTGACCCAATGCACCTGCAGTTAAGTAACAGCTATGTGGGCATATTTGTTGGAGTAAATTACGGGGGAGTGAAGGGGTGGAAATATTGTTGGTCCCAACGGATTGGACGAGCGTGGGGGGAGGAGAGTCATGCATGCAGATTTTTTTACACGGGGTGGAGTGGTGGGACCGCCGGAGGGAGAAGGAGACTTTGGCAGGCATATTGTTTCCACACATGGAGAGGAAAAGATTTGGAGACGAATAGGCTTCCTGCAGGTATGGGGAACGGTGCATAATAAGTCATCTTGCATGCCGAGCTAGATATAGTCTCAAGTCATTAAAAACATACACGCCCCACACATGTTCATATTTCAAGGTGCACTAAATTATTGCATGCAATGATTAAGGCTGCCCATAATGGTGGTATCTTAGCTGGTATCATGCACACGGGAATAGCAAACATGCTGATGTGGCAAAGAATTAAAGAAGAGAGGGGTGTTGGAGTAACTAGTGTCCATGCATGCATCTCGTTTTCCATTCACATTTTACAAGTAAAATTCGTGGACAAACTTTGACCCAAAGTACGATGGGGACTAGTAAACCAGAATGGAGGTAGTAGTTTTTTTAATCAAAAAAGGGTTTCCCCTTCCGATTTTCATTACTAAAAACCAGCATCTAAATCTAAACCATAGTATTTGCCCTAGAACTACCAGGTTCAACATCTCGCAACATAAACCCATACAACCTCCATCGCAAAAAAACATACAACCATACGCCAAGGAGGTACGTAGTACTATGAATTCCATTTTCGCTCCATACCAATCATTCTAAAAACTACTTACTACTTATAACCAGCCATTGAAAATCGGAACTCTTAACCCTGCTAAAAATGATATTTTAAACGTGGCTACTCGATCTGTGGCAACTGGCGAGCCACCATGCTCCAAGTCGTTCACCTGTGGTCCCGACCATCAACTCCTACGGATCAAATTATCACGCGAGCTGACTATTCCTACAAAGGTGCTCCACCACGTACCCGGTACCCGCGAATGCAGCAATCGTGCACCTAGGGTTTTAGGGTTTATTTGTTAACGTCGCCTTTACGAAACACTCATGTGTGCGAGACAGCGAGAGGTCGACTGCGTGCGTGCGCCTCTTCTCTTCGTATATGTACTCCATCGTGTGTCTGGTGTCCAAAAAATTATAATAACTACTAGCAATGTGCCAATGTGTTGCCACACGATCAAAGTAGTTTAATACATAGTCACCGATTTGATAGAAAAAAATTCTAGTTTTGAAATACGTATATCCCTAAAAATATGTTATGTTTCACTCAAAATATATTCCTTTGGCGGTTTTGATGAGATAAGGGAGGAATGTTGTTGGTTTCAAGATTCGAGAAGTGGTATATGTCTAATTTCTACTCTTACTAGCAAGATGCCCGTGCGTTGCACAGAACATCAAGATCTTGTGGGAGAAAAGGATGAACGAGGGAAGGCCTTATCTGCAAATGTGGTGAAGAGTGCGGGTAAATTGCCATATTTTCCTTCCTATCCGTCAAATATAAATCGGACGACCTACATTGCAGGATGGCAGGCCCACCATCATCACTAACTCTATTTTTTATCCCTACTCTTATAAAAAGCATTGTCGGTGATGATCGTGTGCCTTCCATCCTGCAATATAGGTCGTCCGATCTATATCTGACGGATAGGAAGGAAACTATGGCAATTTTGTAAAAAGATACCCACACCCCTCTCCACATTTGCAAATAAGGCCTTCCCTCGTTCATCCTTTTCCCCCACAAGATAAACTACTCATACAAATGCATCTTGATGTTCCGTGCAACGCATGGGCATCTTGCTAGTTGTTGCAAAATGCCCATGTGTGTGTGAGAGAGGTTGAGTGTCGGTGTACAAAAAGAGGGGTACGCTTTTTGTACCCCTATAACTATGCACGGGCAGTCTGAGCCACAGGCACCACCACAGTGAGCAAGGCAAGGGAGGTGAGCCAAGGTAAGGCCGAAGCTCAGGAGAAGCAGAACGACGCCAAGACCAAGACCACAAAGAGCGAAGGGGACAAAGCGGACCCCCCCCCCCCCGGCAAGATCCTTGCCGGGAGGCGGTTTTAGCAAACCCGGCAAGCCCCTTGCCGTGGGAGCTCGCCCCACACCTACGGAGTGAGTCACCCTTGAGTCCGCTCAACAGCTCTACCACGATCGGCAACGCCCTTGCCCTATTTCGAGTCCGCTCAACAGCTCAAGCGGCTGTGTCGAGAATGGCAGAGTAGCCTTCCGCGATCAGCAACGCCCCCGATTCTGACTCGAGTCAAGCTCGACAGTTCGAGCGGCCGCGTTCAGAACGGAAAGGTGGCTCGTCCGATAGCACGCGTACTCGGCTAGCCATGGGGATCCGTCCCCAAAACGACGCTAGGGGCTTCCGCGCCGGCAAGCCTTCCCGATCAACGTAGGGCACGCATACAAAGGGGAATCGAACGGGGAAATAACATGCATGAAAATTAAGTGTACTTCAAAGTTATATTACATCACATCATAGCTGCGGTTCTAACTAAAGATAAAATTTGTCTTGGTCGGGAACCCGTAGCGGCGAAGAATAACGGGATGCCTAATCCCGGCGCTGGCCTTCCACCCTCTTGATTTCGTCGATGCAGTCGGTGATGGGCTTGATGCGCTCCTTGAGCACCGTGAGGTCAGCACCATTCGGCAAGCTCTTCATCGCAACCGCGAAGTCAAGATCGGGATTCCAGTACGCCGTCTTGGTGACGACCTTGGTCACGACCCTCCGGCAAAGTCGCCGGGCCTCCTCGGCCAGCGTGGCCGTCCTGTTGGAGTGAAGATAAGCCAAGGCTCCGAGGACGCCCTCGAAGAACAGGGTCAACTTGGTGTTGACGGTCCCGCTGCGCTCAGGGGCGTACCTCACGTGTGGCATCCCCATGGTGGCCAACTGCGAGGTGACCCTGCCGGCGACCTCCTCCAGACGGCTGATCCATCTGTTCTCGCCCGCCACATAATCCTGATGGGAGGCGGCCTCGTTCGCCCGCAGCTGCTTCTCCTCCTCCAGGCTCCTGGTCAAGGTCTCCTCCCGAGCCCTACTCTCCGACAGCATCTTCTCGAGATCCTCCAGCTTCAGCTTAAGGTCTCTGACGGAGTTTTGCGCTTCGGAGAGCTCCCCAGCCCTGCTGATGACCGCTCCTTGCACCTCCACCAAGGCACTGTTGAGCGTGCTCTTCTCGTTGGACAGCTTGAGGGCCTGCTCCTTCAGCTCTTCCTGCGCCACCTCCAACTCCCTTACCTTGCCGACATGGGCCAGAGCCTGGGCATCGAGTGCCTCCTTGTGCCTCTGCTCAAGCTCGCGGGTCCGCCGCGCGATAGGGGCCTCAAGCTCCTCATCCTTGCCACGGAGCGCTGTGGCAAGCTTTGCCTCACGCGCGGTGAGGTCCACTTCCTGGGAATCCAAGGTGGCTTGATGCTGGTTTCGGGCGGCCTCGGCCGCGACAGCCAAGTTCGCCGCCTTTTCCTGGGCCTTCTCGATGTCGGCCATCTTCATGGTGAGCTCCACATCGCGCTCGGCCAATTTCTCCTGAAAGGCCCTCTGCTCCTCGCGAGCCTGGTGGAACCAGGTCTGTGTCTCGGCAATGCGCGCCTTGAAGTCCACCTCTGCCTTGTCCACCGTTGCCATCCTGGATTTGACCTTGTCCAGGCGAGCACGGTAGAGCACTTGGAGCTTCCGGAAATTGGCCCCCATGGCATGGAAAAGCTGCTCTTCTGGAGAACCGTCGCCACCAACGCCCGGCTCATCAACCACCTCGAGCCCGGTGGCGGCAAGCACCTCGCCGTCGAAAACTTCCCCTTCGGCGGGCGCCTGGCTTGACGCCCCTGGGAGGTGGACGAAGAGATCATCGCCCACATTCAGATATTTGCCGGGGCCCGAGGTTGAGGAGGAGGGAGGCTGGTCACCCACCACCTCTTCCTCGGCGGAGGCCTTGTCGGCCTCACCGGCAGGTCCACTGCTGGCGCCCTCGGCAGAAGTCTCGCCGGTCGCCTTGGCGGCCCCTGCCGCGGTGTCCTTGGCAGCATCCTTGGCGGCCTCCTCAGCAATGCTCCCAGCAATGGTATCCACGTCCTTCATACCTGTTGAAGGAGGGCCTGGGCAGCAATGGGAGCAATGAAGCCAAGAAAAGAATAAGGGAAAATAGAGACGAAGGACAGGCGACTCACCAGTGCCAGGCTGTGAAGCAGAAGTCCCCTCTCCGCCAGCATTTGGCGTCGTGGCAGAGCCACCAGCGCCCAAGTTCCCCTCTTCCTCCAAGGGTGTGGGCTCCGTGCCTGATGCCCTTGCCGGGGACGCCCCCCGCGGCGGCGTAGTCGATGGGGGTGGTGTGTTAGGAGTAGCCCTGTGTGGCTCCTCCTGCTGCCGCTCCCCTCCTGTAAACCCGGCAAGGTCAGCATCATAGCATCGAGCACCTACCACATGTCGAGTAAGAAGAGGGTGACGAAATTACGCTGGGGGCTGCGCCGGGGGCTGCTGTCTGGGCTGCTCAGCACCACCAGTGGTGTCTTTGAAGCCCTAGCCGGGGGCTGGTTGCTCGCCGAGGTCCTCGCCCTCTTCACCCTCTGGGCCAACGTCTCTGTCTCCCTACCGAAGCAAAAATGGATCAAGACAAGCGACCCAATTCGAGGAAATGGAAATGATAGTAAGGAACAGAGAACTTACTCGTCATCCGTCTCCTCCTCTTCCACCAGTTTCCTTTTCCTCTCCGGGCTGAGAGGCCCGAGATCAAAAGGGAGCTCCACATCATCATCCGAGTCGACGCCTGCCGGAGGAGGTAAAGGAGGCGGCGGGGTTTGTGCGCGCCCGGATGAGGAAGGGGCTGTTGTCTTCTTCTTCTCAGCGGCCTTCGTCAGCCTCTTGGCTGCCGTGGCCCTCGTGTGGCGCCCAGACCCCTCTAGGGTCAATTGAGGTTGCGCAGCCCTGCCGGGCCGGACCGGCTCACCAGAGCCAGCCCGCCGCGGGACTCGCCCTCTTCCCCTGGTTGGCGTCGAGCCCGCCACCACGTCCTCCTCCTCCCCCGACGACTCGTCGGCCGCGTCTTCGACGAGCGGAGATCCAGTGTCGGCGCTGCTGACCTCCCCGGAGGCCGCCGCCCACCGGGTGAGCTCCTCTTCCTCCGCCGCCGTTGCGGCCTTGTCCTCCACGCCCCCGGCGCTGCCGGCCTCCATGGAAAGTTGTGCCTCCCTCGACCTAGTGGCGATGTAGTCCAGCTCTGCCTGGGTGGTGTCCATGATAAGCCACCGCTCGGCGTCGGCATTGACGTACACCTAGATCAGGGTGTCGAAGAATTGCCGCACATCCTCGTCCTTCGGCTCCTCCCAGCTCGGGACAGGGCCATGCACATTACATTCCGGTATCATGGCAATGATCTCGGACTGACGCGAATTGTTGCACAACGGGACCACCCCCGCTGGCAGCTTGAAAAATGGCCCCTTGAGGGCCTTGCCAACCTTTGCGGAAGCCCTCGCGGCCTTGCCGGTCCGCTCGACCTCGCCATCGCGACACACATCAAGCTGGAAAAGCCGTTGGCAGAAGTGGGCATATGCCAGCACTGTGAAGTTGTGGTCGAGGCCGGGGCGGAGTCGCATAATGTCAGCCGGGTTCGTAAAGAGCCAAGCTGGCCTCCCCTTGATGTGCAACGGGGCGATTTGGCGGCGAATGAAGTCCGCCCCGATCATCTCAAGGGTGAGTCCGGCCTGGGTGAGCCAGAGAATCCTGGTGGTGGCGACGGTCAGCCTCCCATCGGCGGCGTCGACATCGCTCCAATCGCTGCCGCGGACCGGCGGCACTCGGCGGACCTTGCAGAATTCCGGCGGGTTTTCATCTTCAATCCAGCACCACCGGCCATGCCATTCCTCCCACCTCTCCTTCACGGCACCGTCCGGGTACGCCCCCTTAGATCTTGGGATCCAGGTGACGCAGCCGGAGACGGCTCTTCCCAGCTGGATTCGAGGGAAGAAGTAATGGCGGAAGAGCGTCGTGTTGGGCTGCACCCCGGCAAAGCCTTCCCAAAGGTGCGCGAAGAAAGCCATGCACGCCACCGCATTCGGAGTAAAATCCAAGAGGTGAAAGCCGAAGGTGCACATAACGTCGTAGAAGAAATCGGAGAAAGGGGGGCATAACCCGCAAGAAAAGTAATCAACGAAGAAGGGGTACCGATTTGGGACAGGATCAGCGCAAGCGGCAGGAATGACGCGCGTCGCCGGGTGTCCCGAATCCTCTCCCCCCGTCTTCACTCCCCTTAAGGGCGTGAAGGAGGCCCGGAGCTCTTGAACATCAACCGTCGAGGGGAAGAAGAAGGCGGACTTCGTCTGGTCCCCCGACAGCGCGCTCTCCGGCGGCTCCACCGTCCCGGCGCCCTTAGCCACCCCCTTGCCCTTGGCGAATTTGGGAGCCATGGCGACCAAGAAGTTCAGAGGGCTGAGGAAGGGGGATGGCAAAGCAGCGGCGGCGGGCGACAGCGAAAGCTTAGGAAGGAAGGAAGAGAGGGAACGGCGGCTCTGATATTGGAAAAGGCACAAGGGAAGAGGAGAAAGTGAGCAGCGTGCCCACGGTTATTCCTTCTTATGGGGGAAAAACGTGGGCCGCCTCCTTTCACATTAACTGTGATGTGATGCATGCCCGCGGGAAGCAACCCCACGCATGCCGCCCACGTCACACACGCCTCCCCATGCCGCGCCACGCGCGGGAAGCATGGGAAGCACAGCGCGCGAAGAGACTTACCGCGGTAAAAACCACCCCGCCTGCCCGCGCACCGTTTTTGGGCCTAGCCCAACGACGCGATTGCGCTTACGTGTGGCCCAGGCCCCGGGGCTCCTGTCGGTGTACAAAAAGAGGGGTACACTTTTTGTACCCCTATAACTGTGCACGGGCAGTCTGAGCCACAGGCACCACCACACTGAGCAAGGCAAGGGAGGTGAGCCAAGGTAAGGCCGAAGCTTAGGAGAAGTAGAACGACGCCAAGACCAAGACCACAAAGAGCGAAGGGGACGAAGCAGACCCCCCCCCCGGCAAGATCCTTGCCGGGAGGCGGTTTTAGCAAACCCGGCAAGACCCTTGCTGTGGCAGCTCGCCCCACACCTACGGAGTGAGTCACCCTTGAGTCCACTGCCCCCATGGGGCAAGGATTCGGGAGACATCCCCGTGGTGGCATGCAGATCTTTGTGAAGACATTCAAGATCAGATACACCCTTTAGAAGATGATGATCCTTGGCGGGATCCCAGCCAAGGAGGACCACAAGGCCCCCGGCAAGAGCCTTGTCGGGGATGACAGCAGGCGCCACGACAAGACCCTTGCCGAGGCCCCGGCAAGGCCCTTGCCAAGAACACCCATAGGGCCACCATCAGGCCCACGCCAGTCAAACCTCCACCACCGTTCGCATGCAGCTACCGACCCAACCAGCTGGGCAGGCACCTGCGTGGCGGCATGCAGATCTTCGTGGAGACCCACCACTGCGCCACCTCAGCTGCCTGCCTGCCTACATGGCACCGCGGGCGCCGCTGGCCAGGGCGCGTGTCAACACGAGAGGGAGCAGCGACGGACGAGACAGGGCTCTCCCCCATCCCTGATAAAGCAAGGACACCTGGGCAAGACGCATTAAATGTGCATTCTCATGTACTGCGAGGGATAACCTCACATCACTGTACCCTTTCCACCTCCTGTGTGCCACTGTGGCAACCCCTTTCCTATAAAAGGAGGCCCGAGGCGACCAGGAGGAGGATTCGGCTTTTTGGAGCTCCTCACGCCCCATAGCTAGCTCAAGAACACAGATATACAATCCACCAAAGCAGGAGTAGGGGTTTACGCATCCCCGCGGCCCGAACCTGGATAAACGAACCGTGTGCTATCTGGTTGATCCGCTCTTCTCACGACCCCGCGCCCCGCAGCCATAGTAGGGATTCTTGTGATCCCATAGGTGTCGTTCCCACCGACAGAGAGTGGAGGAGGACGGAGTGCATGTGTGACAAAGACACAAGGAGTGTGTGTGCAATAGGTGTCAGATTAAAATGAGGCGATAGTGTGTGTGTGTGTGTGCACGATCGTGAGGGCGTGTCTCAAGAAGGGAAGAAAAATCTACATAGATACAAGGAGCGGGAGAGATACATGTATGCGATGGTGGAAGCACCAGTGTGCGGGTGTATAAACCTATCTAGAGGCTAGCTAGTCGATAATGTTTGTGAGAGAAATACGAGTCGGGGTGCAAAAGCGAGAGTTTTGTGTGTGAGAGAGAGACGGTAGTCGGGAAGGGGAGTGGAAGAAGGAGTTGTGTGTGAGAGAGAGAGAGAGAGAGGAGACGGTAGTCGGGGTTGTTTGATCGGTAAACAAATGAATAATGTCAGTCTGGGATGGAGACGAAAAGGAGACCGCAACAAATGTTGTGTCTACAGGACAGAGAGAGAGAGTAATTTTAGTGGTATGAGTCATATGTAGAGACATATAGGGTGTGTGAGAAAATCCCATAGAGAGAAAGACAAAGTGAAAGACGAGTGGAGACTGTGTGTGTGGCGGTGCAAAAGAAAGCTTAGGTACCGAGTGATACCAGAGAACAGTAGAGACGTGAGAGATAATGAAAACCGTGTAATGTATAATGATAGGGAGAGTGTGACACTTCTCAAGGGAGACGTCGAGAGACCATGTTTGCGAGGATAGGAGAAACATGAAGTGAGCATGCGGGTGAGCTGGAGAAAAGAGAGTGATAGCTACCTGAAGGAGCATGCACGCGAGAGAGATGGGCGTGAAAGGAGTGAACAAAAAAGGGATTCAAATATTTGAATTCGAGATGATGATACATGTAAACCATACTCGAACCAAAATTGATCTATCAAACATGCATACTCATATGAATTCACACACATCTATGTTATTTAATATGTAGATATTACTGATCCATACATTTTAGTAGAACATAATTTGGTTAAAAAATTTTGAATTCAACCTTAAGATTTCGAGATTGTTGTATTTGTAAATCATATTATACATATAAAGGAGCAGAATTCTTTGTTGTGCTTTTGAAAGTATATATAAAAATGATGTATATAGAATGTAATTCCAATTGAAAATGGATCCCACCCGAAAAAAATAGAATACAAACGGGATTCGAATTGAGTTTGCACGGTAAACGTGCACTCTGCAAAATTTGAACGAAGCGGGGAAAGTCGCAGTAACTGCCTGAAACCAAAATCTGCGAGATGGAAATCACTACTGCCTATCCCTGCCACGCAAAGCCTATCTGATGGATTTCTATAGGTTTCGATAGGGGTAGGTTTGTAATTTCACCCAAACGTGACGTAGCCGCCTCTCACCCGAATTCATACACGGTGGGCGCCAAAACACAGTGTGTCCTCGGCCGAAATCGACTCCCTCCCCGATTCATATTCATACACGGTGGGCGCCAAAAGCAAACTCTTGTCTGCAAATATTCGGTGTATGCGAGATTACCGTCCTATCCCCAACCGGCTAATGTTGCTGTTATGTAGTAGAAATTTGAAACGGGGGCTAAGTTTGTAAATTTCCTCACATTTGAGACAAGCGCGCCCTGAATACATGGTTCCCCCCTTCCTCTCTACCTCCCTTTTCCCTATTCGTACTCCGTGGGCGCCAAAACACCCTCTCCACCCCACCCTCCTCCGTCCGCCGCCATCTGCCACCCCATCCACCACCGTCCTCCTCCACCATGCCGGAGCTGATACCCCGACGCTGTCGTCCATTACAAGAGATCGACCTCTCTCATCCACGGCTTCGTACCGGGATCCTTGCATCCCGTCCTCTCGCTTCATCCCTGCCGTCGTCCACCTTGCCGGCGCCGCTCCTACGACCGTCTCGTCCACCGCGCCCCGCCGCCACCGTCTACCCTCCTAGATCTGGTTCCACACCGCCGACAGCCATGATACCGCAGCACCGTCAAATTCTCAGCAGATGCGTACACGGCACCGCACCAGAGGCGGTACTCTTTCGTATCTGCTCAACTTATTTATCGCAGCAAGAAAATAGATCGCCACTTCTTTACTCTGATTTCTTGTCTTGGTTGCGAAGTTGCCTTTGTCCGGTTTGCACCTTCAGATCCACCATGGCACGCTCAACACTATACTCCCAATGCTTATGGTTTTCCCCTTTTATATTCCACACTAGTTAAATCACAGTAGACTAAATTTCAAAGTTGGGTCAGTCGATTTTTCAGAGCTCGCCGGAGTTCGCCAGTGCGACCGAAGGGGCTCGGGTGGTTGTGGGGCCTCGCCGAACAAAGAAAACTCGACGCGGGTGGGGGTTGGGGCGGGGTGGGGGTGGGGGTGGCGGAGGAACACATGCGGTGGGGGCCGGCGGCCCGTGCGGTGTTCTGTATGGGAAGAATCGGAGACGAGGAAGAAGAAGGGTTAGGAGACGTAGGATCTTCATCCAACCGCCTGAAATGGTCGAGAGACAGCTGGGAGTTGCATTCTTAATGCGCTCTGTTCATCATGTGTGGGCACTGCGCAACCAATATTTTATTATCCAAATTCTGCTTGCTCTTCTTTACCATGTTCCTCTTCCATTCTTCTTTAATATGTACTCTCTCCATTCCTAAATACAAGTCTTTGTATAGATTCCACCATGGACTACATATGGAGCAAAATGAGTGAATCTACACTCTAAAATGTATCTGGATACATCTGTATGTGATCCATAGTGGAAATCTCTACCAAGACTTATATTTTGGAATGGAGGGAGTATGATAGTAGTACAGTATGTTCCTTGTACTGAAGATGAGTAGGGACATTTGCAGTGTAGAGGTCTATACGGTCGGTTGTGATGGACACTTTGAGCCTCTTCGATTCGTAGGATCTTGTAAACATAGGAATAGGATTTGTAGTGGCCTGCCCACTTGAATCCTATAAGAATAGCAAGGAAATGCAGGGAGTTGTGTCGCCTTTGAGAGTTACACTGATATTAACAGTACCGCACCTTCACTTGAAGAGAGCTGGTATCCGAAGCCTTTCTAGCCATACCGGCAATACTAGCACATATATTCCAACAAGTTCCACTTTGCTGATTTTACTCTGATGCTTAAGGTTTTCCCGTTATATCTACACTATGATCTGGGTAGCTGCTTTGTATCGCACTAGCAGTAGTCCACTCTTGAAGCTAGACACTGCAATGACTTACAAAATTGGCACCAAGGCATTGAGTGCCATTCTGGATGCAATGAAACTCATACGCTCCCCACCTGTTGATTCTTGTTCAGAATATGATCCTAATGACTATTCTAACCTCGAGTAGTCAAAGGCAGATGGCCTGTCCTGTTCACCCATAAAGGTGCCTGTTCTAATTTGGCAATGTTTTATTGATTGCGGGTATCTTGCATATGTTGTCTTCCATTTCTTCTACTTTGTTGCACCGCCATCTGCTTAGTTTACTCATCATATATGTCGAGATGCCATGCCCATCCATTATCAATACATATTCCATCTGTCATCATACCATGTTTTTCCACTCAAATGTTGTTCTTGTGCATCAGACATCAAAAAGGAAGAGGGTGATTGCCGAACCTGAAGGAGCACCAGCAAAGTCCTTGAAAAACGTGGTGGTGCCAGAGAAATCAGACAGCACCCCACTTATATTGGCTATACAACCAGTGACACAAAACGTAGGACCGACTCCAGCAGACTGTACCCATACTTCACTGGCCACACCACTAGCCCCACCACACAGGACCTGCACTCCAGCAAAAGGTATACCAATTTCATTTGCCATAGCACCAGCTGTACCACAGAAAAATCCCACTCCAGCAAAAAGTACAGCAAGTCCACCGGCCGAAGACCTATCCCAACTGCAGAGACGGCCAATTCCTACATATTGGAACCCCATTCCATTTATTCCCAGTTTAAAAAACAATGCTTCCAATGTTGTTAGGGACTACGTGCATATATTCCCATCATGGGAAGATTATTGTGAAGACAAACACCATTTTCACATCTTCCTGTCCAACTTACGTGTAAGTGCTATTATTCATGGTTATTATTTTCCCGTTTTCTGCTGATTGAACACATCAATGATTTACATTACATTCTTGTAACTAGGCGAGGGTCAATCTGGATAGTCATGACGAGCAAAGCTTGCTTGTGCTTTTCAAGGAAGCATTGCAGCAGTATCTGCGTTACCTGAGGAAATCACACTTTGATGGCAAGTCTATAAACGAATTTCCGTGAAGTCTCCTGTGCTAAATTTAGAAGACATTGAATGGAAAAACCTTGTTATGCACTGGTCTCGTTCCCAGGATGAGGTACTGTCTATGAAATCACATGACAATTTGAACTTCTACTTTTCCGCATGTGCCTTATGGATCTTTTTTGCAGGAAATCTCCTCGAAGAAGAATTCCGGTTTGACAAGAACAACAGGATATCGCAAATATGTTGCCCGCTGCTTTGCTCTTGTTAGTACCTGTTGTCCTGTATCACTGTACTTTCATACATACCTGGTTCATTATGTGACAGCAGTATGCATGATAGCTTGCTTATCAATTGTTCGCTCCAAATTATCTGATCTGTATGAATGGTTACATTAGTGTACAATATATCCAATGCCAATGTTTTTTTAGCTCTGCAATGTTCTTGTAAGTACATGTTGTCCTTTATCAGTGTACTTATAATGACAGGTAGTTGTTCATGTACCATCACTCTGCAGCTTATTTTCCTTTGCCCTCCATTTTCTACACATCAGATCTATATTTACTCTTACCATAAGGTTGGTACTGAAGAAGTTTAGCTGTGCAATGCTCTTGGTTGTACCTTTTGCATGTATCGTTGCACTTACATTTATAGCTACTTGGTTATGTAGCATCACTCTTCATCTTATCTCAAATATTCTCCATTTTTTCGTATATTATCACATCTATATTTACTCTTAACAAAATGTAGAATAAAGGCAATGCTTTTGAAGAAGATTCTGTGGTAAACTTCTTGAATTCCCCCCCCCCCCATCAGCATGGACAAGGCCTTTATAGAGCCTGTCTTCACCAATAATGTAAGTTTGTCCATCTCAAGCGTTCAAACTTTGTTGTATATATTTGGTTAGGCATGACTGCAACAGCTGTTTATTTTTGGTGTTTGCATCAAATTGCTTGTTTAAAGTTTATTATGTAGTTCATAAACAAAAGTTTGTCCTTTCTCAATTTAAGTTTTCAGTTGTGCAACCAAGTTCCTTCTTCATACCATGTAAATTAACCTATACAGAGCAAGTGATCTTCTTTTGCACTGCATGTATGCTTCTATTCTTCATCCGTAATCCAGTGGTGTGGTGAACCTACCCACTACAGCACAATGTCATATTCTGCAATGTCTTAACTATGAACAATGTCATATCATTCTACTATTATTTAAATCGTCTCTTTATTTGCCAATCTGAAATGGTATAAATTGACAACACACTAATCATTGATACTTATGAGTTCTTGATCTGTAATCCAGTGGTGTTGTGAAGCTGCCAACTCCTTCACAATGTCATTTCCTGCCATGTCTTGACCTGAACAATACCATATTGTGTTAATGCAATTTTAAACTGTGTCACTTTATTCGTCAGTAAGAAATGTGATTATTGTCAGCACTGATACTTGTATATGCAAAACATGTCATCTGTCTGCTTGTTTATCTTTCAGAGTGAGGAAGATATAAGTGTTGAACAAGCGCAGTCTCATCATCTTGCTCAGCTGCTTGCGCTGCAGCTCCCCAGCAGGGCCAACCTTTCTTGAACTCTATTGAAGTGCTGTCGGTTTTGTATATTATTTTGTCGGCGTGTTTATTTGCACTGGTGGCGATCTTTGATGCCCAGTGTATGTAATCTGCTGTCTGCTTTTGCTTTATTATCATAGTGGTGAACTTTGATGCCTAGTGGATGTAATATGCCATAATTTATTTATTGTATAGTCTAGGTTTTTTCTTATTCACGATGCTGCAGTTATTTTACTGTATATATATCCTGTCTTCGCAGTAAACCAGCCAAACCGTAAAATTACGGTACATAATCGGGCCATCATGCCATCACGATGTAGGTTGGGCCTGAAACGTGCCGAACAGCTCGCGGGCCGGTAGCAGCCCGAAATGAACCCCGGCCCATGATTGTGCAAATCAAATCACGGGCTTTTAATAGGCCAAAATTGTCTCGGTCCTTGTTTGGCCCAATCAGATATCAGCTGCGAGCAGGCCGGATGCAAACCGGGCCGTAGTTAGGCCCAACTATATGACGGGCTTTTAACAGGCCAAAATTAATATAGGGCCGAAATGTTAAACGGGCCCTTAACAGGCTAAAACTAATATCAGGCTGAATTACTAAGTGGGCCTTTAGCAAGTGGGCCCAAAAGCATAGTGTCTAGTTAACGGACCGAATCTGATATGGGCATTAATTGAGCCCAAAGCCTCTTAAAGGGCCGGGCCTGATCTGGGCCGTAATTTGGCCCAGAACATGGTAGGCTTTTAACGGGCCGGATCTCATATGGGCCACTATTAGGCCCGGAGCGTGGCAGGCCATTAATGGGTGGGATCAAATATGGGCCGGCATTTGGCCCAAAACATGGCAGCCAGTTAATGTGCCGGCCTACTAGGGTCCTCAAAATCTTGTGGGCCTACAGCTGGGCCGGCCCATTAATGTCGGCGAAATCTCGTGGGCCTTTAGCTGGGCCGGCCCATTATGATCCGCAAGAATGTTGTGGGCCTTTACCTGGGTCGGCCCATTATGGCACACAAAAATCTTGTGGGCCTTTACCTGGGCGGCCCATTATGGTCCGCAAAATCTTGTGGGCCTTTAGCTGGGCCAGCCCATTATGGTCCGCAAAATCTCGTGGGCCTTTAGCTGCGCCGGCCCATTATGGTCCACAAAATCTTGTGGGCCTTTAGTTGGGCCGGCCCATTTAAACTTGATGGGCCAGTCCACGTGTCAACATATCACAGGCGCGTCTCGCCCATTGGATGAGTGACACATGTGCCAACGCGGACCTGACACGTGTCTCCTCCAGCCAATGATGATTTTACACGTGGAAAATCCCCATTGGTTGGGGTTCTTAACGGGTTATCGGATCCAAAACCCGACCCGATAGCTTAACGGCGTTCCGTTACGGTGGATGCCACATGTTGGTCACCCTTGATGAAAGCACTTCTGTGACGCGTGATTTATCGTCATGGAAGTGGATACTTCCATGATGATAATTTTGGTAATGTCATGGAACACTTCTACGACAGCACAGGTATGACTATCTTGATTCTGTCATAAAATCGTCACGGATGTACATGCATGACAAAAAATGCGACCTACTGTGAAAAACATGTATCATCACGGAAGTGTATTTTTTTGTAGTGGTTTCTTGCCAAACCATAGTTCATATGGTGTCGTCTCAATGGATTTAGACGGTGCCCTATTTAACGTGAATGCAGCTGTCTCTAATGCATAACCCCAAAATGATGGTGGTAAATCGGTAAGAGACATCATAGATCGCACCATATCTAATAAAGTATGGTTACGATGTTCAGACACACCATTACATTGTGGTGTTCCAAGTGGCGTGAGTTGTGAAACAATTCCACATTGTTTTAAATGTAGGCCAAACTCATAACTCAAATATTCGCCTCCGCGGTCAGATCTTAGAAACTTTATTTTCTTGTTACGATGATTCTCTACTTCACTCTGAAATTCTTTGAACTTTTCAATTGTTTCAGACTTGTGTTTCATTAAGTAAATATACCCATATCTACTTAAATCATCTGTGAAGGTCAGAAAATAACAATAACCACTGCGTGCCTCAACATTCATCGGACCGCATACATTGGTATGTATTATTTCCAATAAGTCATTAGCTCGCTCCATTGTTCCAGGGAATGGAGTTTTAGCCATCTTGCCCATCAGGCATGGTTCACAAGTATCAAATGATTCATAATCAAGTGATTCCAAAATTCCATCAGTTTGGAGTTCCTTCATGCGCTTTACACCAATATGACCTAAACGGCAGTGCCACAAATATGTTGCACTATCATTATCAACTTTGCATCTTTTGGCATCAATATTATGAATATGTGTATCACTACTATCGATATTCAACAAGAATAGACCACTCTTCAACAGTGCATGACCATAAAAGGATATTACTCATATAAACAGAACAACCATTATTCTCAAATTTAAATGAATAACCATCTCACACTAAACATGATCTAGATATAATGTTCATGCTCAACGCTGGCACCAAATAACAATTATTTAGGTCTAAAAGTAATCCCCAAGGTAGATGCAGAGGTAGCGTGCTGATGGCGATCACATCGACCTTGGAACCATTCCGGACGCGCATCGTCACCTTGTCCATAGCCAATCTTCGTTTAATCCATAGCTCATATTTCGAGTTACAAATATGAGCAACCTGAACCAGTATCAAATACCCAGGCGCTAATATGAGCATTAGTAAGGTACACATCAATAACATGTATATCAAATATACCTTTGTTCACTTTGCCATCCTTCTTATCCGCCAAGTATTTGGGGCAGTTCCACTTCCAGTGGCCAGTTCCTTCGTAGTAGAAGCACTCAGTTTCAGGCTTGGGCCCAGCTTTGGGCTTCTTCCTGGTAGTGGCAACGTGCTTGCCATTCTTCTTGAAGTTCCCTTTGTTTCCCTTGCCCTTTTTCATGAAACTAGTGGTCTTGTTAACCATCAACACTTGTTGCTCCTTCTTGTTTTCTACCTCCACGGCCTTAAGCATTGCGAAGAGCTCATGAATTGTTTTGTTCATCCCTTGCATATTATAGTTCATCACGAAGCCTTTGTAGCTTGGTGGGAGTGATTGAAGAACTCTATCAATGACACAATCAACTTTAATATCAACTCCCAGCTGAGTCAAGTGATTATAATACCCAGACATTTTGAGTACGTGTTCACTGACAGAACTGTTCTCCTCCATCTTGCAGCTATAGAACTTGTTGGAGACTTCATACCTCTCAACCCAGGCATTTGCTTGAAATATTAACTTCAACTCTTGGAACATCTCATATGCTCCATGACGTTCAAAATGTCTTTGAAGTCCCGGTTCTAAGCTGTAAAGCATGGCACACTGAACAATAGAGTAGTCATCAGATCGAGCTTGCCAGACGTTCATAACATCAGCTTCAGCTCTTGAAGCAGGCCTTTCACCTAGCGGTGCATCAAGGACATAATTATTCTGTGCACCAATGAGGATAATCCTGAAGTTATGGACCCAGTCCATGTAGTTGCTACCATCATCTTTCAACTTAGCTTTCTCTAGGCACACATTAAAATTCAGGGGAACGGTAGCTCAGGCCATTGATCTACAACATAGATATGCAAAACTATAAGATTAAGTTCATGATAAATTAAGTTCAATTAATCAAATTACTAATGAACTCTGATACGTCTCCAACGTATCTATAATTTTTTATTGTTCCATGCTATATTATATTCTATTTTGGACATTATTGGGATTTATTATACACTTTGATATTATTTTTGGAACTAACCTATTAACCGGAGGCCCAACCCAGAATTGTTGTTTTTTGCCTATTTTAGGATTTCGCAGAAAAAGAATATCAAACGGAGTCCAAACGGAATGAAACCTTCGGGAACGTGATTTTCGGAACGAACATGATCCAGAGGACTTGGACCCTACGTAAAGCAATCAACAAGGAAGGCACGAGGTAGGGGTGCGCCTACCCCCTGATACATCTCTGTCGTATCTATAATTTTCGATTGTTCCATGCCAATATTCTATAACTTTCATATACTGTTGGCAACTTTTTATACTATTTTTGGGACTAACATATTGATCCAGTACCCAGTGCCAGTTCCTGTTTGTTGCATGTTTTTTGTTTCGCAGAATATCCATATCAAACAGAGTCCAAACGGGATAAAAACTGACAGAGATTTTTTTGGAATATATATGATTTTTGGGAAGAAAAATCCACGCGAGACGGTGCCCGAGGGAGGCACGAGGCAGGGGGGCGCCCCTGACCCTCGTGGCCACCTCATAAGGCGGTTGATGCCCATCTTTCTCCGCAAGAAAGCTAATATCTGGATAGAGATCGTGTTAAAATTTCAACCCAATGGGAGTTACGGATCTCCGGGAATATAAGAAACGGTGAAACGGAAGAATCTGAGAACGCAGAAACAGAGAGACAGATCCAATCTCGGAGGGGCTCTCGCCCCTCCCACGCCATCGAGGCCATGGACCAGAGGGGAAACCCTTCTCCCATCTAGGGAGGAGGTCAAGGAAGAAGAAGGAGGAGGGGGCTCTCTCCCCCTCGCTTCCGGTGGCACCGGAGTGCCACCGGGGGCCATCATCATCACCGCAATCTTCACCAACAACTTCACTGCCATCATCACCAACTCTTCCCCCCTCTATGCAGCGGTGTAACCCCTCTTTTACCCGCTGTAATCTCTACTTAAACGTGGTGCTCAACGCTATATATTATTTCCCAATGATACATGGCTATCCTATGATGTTTGAGTAGATCCGTTTTGTCCTATGGGCTATTTGATGATCGTGATTGGTTTGAGTTGCATGTTTTATTATTGATGTTGTCCTATGGTGCTCTCCGTGTCGCGCAAGCATGAGGGATTCCCGCTGTGGGGTTTGCAATATGTTCATGATTTGCTTATGGTGGGTGGCGTGAGTGACAGAAGCACAGACCCGAGTAAGTAGGTTGTTTGCATATGGGATAAAGAGGACTAGATACTTTAATGCTATGGTTGGGTTTTACCTTAATGATCTTTAGTAGTTGAGGATTCTTGCTAGAGTTCCAATCATAAGTCCATATGATCCAAGTAGAGAAAGTATGTTAGCTTATGCCTCTCCCTCAAATAAAATTGCAATAATGATTACCGGTCTAGTTAACGATTGCCTAGGGACAAATAACTTTCTCGTAAGAAAAAGCTCTTTACTAAAACTAACTTAGTTGTGTCTTTATCTAAACAGCCCCTACTTTTTATTTATGTAATCTTTATTATCTTGCAAACCTATCCAAAAACACCTACAAAGTACTTCTAGTTTCATACTTGTTCTAGGTAAAGCGAACATCAAGCGTGCGTAGAGTTGTATCGGTGGTCGATAGAACTTGAGGGAATATTTGTTCTGCCTTTAGCTCCTCATTGGGTTCGACACTCTTACTTATCAAAAAATGTTGCGATCCCCTATACTTGTGGGTTATCAAGACCTTTTTCTGGCGCCGTTGTCGGGGAGCAATAGTGTGGGGTGAATAGTCTCGTGTGTGCTTGTTTGCTTTATCACTAAGTAATTTTTTATTTGCTATTCTTAGTTGTTCTTTAGCTTTAGTTATGGATATGGAACACGAAATACCAAAAAAATTAGGTGTACTTGCTTCTCATGGAGATGAGGAACCTCCTAAAACCCTCAATGCTTGTTATGTGACAGATATTATGTACTACTTTGATAATCCTGAGAAAACCCCATTCAATTATGTTATGGGAGACATGTTGGATCAACGTGAATACTTTAGGGATTATCGCTTGACTCAAAAAGGGAAACTATTATGGGATCAAATTTATATGTTGAAGTGGTATGCTCGGCAAGTATGCTTGAATTATGATTATACTTGTTGCTCTAGGATGAAGGCTCCACACCTTCCCTTTTCATGCAAATTTAATGATAATGAAACCTTAGCTTCTTATGCTAATGGTATATATGGTTACTATGATGTGGAACATATAGAAGAATTTGTTGCTTTTAAGGATGCTTATGAAATTGAATCTTTGTTTGAAAAGTATGAAGCTTTTGATGATGATGTTTATAGGCCTGAAAATTTGGCTATATTGAAATGTTGCTATGATAATTATTAATATAATTCCTATATTAATGCGCTTATTGAGAAAGTCTCCGCTATCCAAGAAGAGACTAATATTTTGCAGGAATCTATGGAAGAAGAAGTTGATGAAACTGTGAGCTCATTGGATTAAAAAGATGAGGAGGAGAGCGAAGAACAAAAGGAGGAAGAGCGGATTGATCACCCGTGCCCACCTTCTAATGAGAGTAACTCTTCAACTCATACATTGTTTAATTTCCCTTCGTGCTTACCGAAGGATGATTGCTATGATGATTGTTATGATCCTGTTGATTCTCTTGAAATATCCCTTTTTGATGATGCTTGCTATGCTTGTGGCCAAGATGCCAATATGAATTATGCTTATGGAGATGAACTTGCTATAGTTCCTTATGGTAAACATGAAATTGTTGCTATTGCACCCACGCATGATAGTCCTATTATATTTTTGAATTCTCCCGACTACACTATCACTACTAGGGAAAACCTTATACACAGAATCTTAGCAGCAGCGCGGCATAAAAAGAGGCGCTGCTGCTAATTAGTAGTAGCGCGGTTACGGAAAGCGCGCTACTGGTGCAAATTTAGCAGTAGCGTGTGATGTTTAAACCGCGCTGCTACAAAAATCCACCGACAGTACACAACGACCTAAGTTTACCAGTAGCGCGGCGTCAGGAAGCGCGTTGCTGCTAATGCCATAGTAGTAGCGCTCTTTTTAGTCACGTCGCTGCTGCTAATTTTGAAATTGTCCACACGGTTGGCCCGTTTAGCAGTAGCGCGTGATAGGAAAACGCACTGCTGCTACGCACTTAGCAGCAGCGCACTTTTGCTCCCGCGCTACTGCTAAGACGCAGCACCCACCACCTTTTTCCAGCTCCCCCTCCCCATCTCCTCTCCTCCCTTTCCCCTACCTCCCACATCCTCCCTCTCTCACTCTTCTTCTTCCTCAATACTTCTCCCCCCATTACTCTCCCTCTTCTACCTACCTTTCTCTCTCTTCATTACTTCTAGCTATAACTACACCACCTCCATTAATGCATCTCCTTTCTCTTTTTCCTTCCCCCTCCACTAGTTGAAGTTGTCTCCTCCCAAATTAGGTAGCTAGGTAGATGTAGCATTTAGTTAAGTGACCTATTTGCCCCTAACTAGATCTATCTTTGTCAAGAAGAGCTTTGTGCACTTTTGATCTCCCTACAACATCATCTCCACTGTGTGCTCGATCTCGAGATAGAGGTGATTAAAATTTCATGCTTTTGCAAAATGGAAATATGTTTATGTGTGTGTGATATGTTTATGGAAATTTTGTGTGTGGCATGAGTTGACGCCAAATTGTGCTTTTGAGTTGCCTATGTTTTGCCAAAATGTCGATTTATTCCGTTTCAGCGAATTTCGGGCAAACTCTAGATCTATATATGTCCTATTTTTAAGGAAGGTCATGCCGAATTTTTGTATGACTTTGATGAATGCACGTATTTTTATAATCAATTTGTTTATTATTACCGTGCAGAGTTGACGATGGTCAGTGGAACGATGGTGGACAGGTGGTTGCGGTCGGCGGTGCAGGACATGAAGGAAAATAACCTGACAGAGGTTTTATGTCTGTGTCGAAAATGCAAAGGAATAGTTTGGCTCGACCCCCATGACGATGGTCGTGTCGAAGCGCACATGCTCATGACTGGTTTCATGGATGGCTATACTCGATGGATAATTGAAGATGAGGATGACGATGTTGAGGTTGCCGACGGGGCAGGCAATGATGACACGGGGCAAGACGAAGAGATGATCGATAATGGCAGCGGGGAAGAGGCCGGACATGGCGGCGGAGAAGGGGCCGGACATGGCGGCGGAGAGAACGACATGGATGTGTGTGTGTGTTCCTATTTTGTATACACACTTAGCCATTATTATGCATGGGTCCAATGATGTAATATATATGTTCCTATTTTGCATACATATTTAACCGTCAAATGATGCAATATATATCGCCTTCCCTTCGTTCACTTCTCTCGGAAAAAAAAGTGAGAAAATAAAGGAAAAGAAAAAGGGAAACTGGTTATAGCGGTAGCGCTTTACTGAAAAAGAGCTACAGCTAGTCAAGGTAGCAGTAGCGGTTTCTGTATAAAACCGCTATAGCTGCCTTTAATAGTAGTAGCGCGTTTTGTCTAAACGCGCTACTACTATGTCCATTTAACCCAAAATTCTCACTCTCCCTGCTTCATCCCGCCCCTTTTCCCCCAAATCCCCACTCTCTTCCCCCCATCGCACTGCCGCGCCCGACCCGGCCCCGGCGCTCGCCCCCGACCCAGGCGCTTGCCCCCGACCCCGGCGCGCTCGCCCCCTCCCTCCTCTGCTTCCTCCCCTCCCAACCTCAGCCATCGTCGGGCCTGCCTCCTCGCCCCTGCACCCTTTGTAAACCACCTCCCCCCTCTCTCTAGTAGCTAGGGTTCTTCGGTTAATTTACTTAGGTTTTAGTTATGTTAATTAGGTTATCTATTTAGTTATGAATTTAGATAGGTTTCAAAATTTGCTGAATTTATATGCAAATTTGAACTGGACATGTGATATGTGGATATGTCATGTTTTGGACATGTCATGTTTTGGTAAATGATCCGAGTGGCCTATGTTACGCCGGAATGTTGATTCATTTCCGTTCCGGTGAATTTTAGGCGCTCGATATGTCCAAATTTTAGCAAAGGTCATGCCGAAATTTCCCGTGAATAAAGGCATGATTTGTGCTACATAGTTGGCATATCGAGTGCTGGCACATAGATTTCTTTTTTATGTCATTTCTCATTTATTCATACTTTTAGAAATAAACGAGGACACTTAATCATAGGAAACATGTCGAACAACGAAGAAACTGGGCCTTCTGACCAAGATGCATACGAGATGGATTATCAGGGTGAACAAGACTACCTCGACTTTTTGATTGCTAAGCAAGGTTTGCAGGTCCGCCTCGATGATGGTACTGACGCCGACATCGACACCGACGGCGCCGGCACCGATGGCGGTGCCGAGACCGGTGGGGAAGGTACCGGCGAGGAAGATACCAGCGGGGAAGGTACCGGCGCCGATGCCGCTACCGAAAAGAGGAAGCATGAGAAGCAGAGGATACGAAAACCTAACAAACTAGGGATTGGATGACTTGTGATCACAAAGATGGCACCTGGAAAGTTTGAGCCGTTAGGGCCGGAAGAACCTTGCAAGTGCTATGGGAACCAAGTAAGATGCATCCTACGAGAATGCGCGAGCATCAACGACGATGACTTAAGGAGTAAAGAACATTTGACGCAGTTGCTCCTAATGAAGTTGCACAAGAGATTCAAGTTCCCCGACCGGGATGATAACATAGAACAACCGTGGGATGATCCGAAGATGAAAAAGATTAACAATCACGCCATGGGCATGTTCAGCAATGATTTGGCCTCCTAGAAAGTGAGGGTGAAACGAGCTATTGAGGCTGAGGAACCCCTGTCCAAGATTCTGGAGGAAAATCCGACACTTACGGAAGAGGAGTTCGAAAAGTTCAAGGACACTTGCGCTACCGAGGACGCCAAGGCTAAGGCTGCGAAATTCAGGAGCCTTCAGCAAAGGAACACGGGGAAGCATTGCCTCGGAAGCCGTGGCTACCTCGGTAAAAGGCCCATATGGGATAAGGAGGACGCGGAACGTGAAGCCGCGGGTCTCCCAGACCCCTTCGCGAAGTTCACCAACCCCTTGGAGCGTGACTTCATCAGGGCCCACTACAAGTGGGACAAGGAGAAAAAGGATTTTTACACAGACCAGATCACGAGGAAATTGATTAGACTACTGGAGAAGCAACACTAGCTTGCAGCCAAAAGCCCTACTTCTCTGATGAGGCCCAAGTGGGACACCCCTCTCAACCGTGCCTTGAACGAACTTAAGGGACTCCCTTTGGGCCAGCGGCCGCAATATGGTCGTGTGCACGGTGCTGGAGACGGCGCCACGTGGAAGGTGTTTTACAACGAGGGCCCGGAGGCCAAGAAGCAGAAAAATAAGTTTAGTCAGGCGGACATCGACGCGAAGGTGAAGCTTGCGGTCGAGAAAAAAGCAGCTGAGGACGCAAAAAAAGCAGCCGAGGAAAAATATGAGTTGCTATAGCAGGCAGTCAATGCTGTAACTGCCTGCAGAAATGATTTCGCTACTAACTTGGTTCCAGTTATCATCAACTGGACAAAGGAAAATCCAGACAAGACGGTACATGATTTCTCGTTGCCCAGTTTCATCAGGAGCAACTCCATGAACAACAACACCATCGCACCATCACTTGCCCACGCAACCGGGACTCCTCTCGCAGCCGCTCCCGCTCATAGCAGCCCGTCCTCAGTCTCTGGCGCGCTCGGTGGGCCTTCATCTGTTTGGAGATGTTTCTGACAAGGCGGCTCGATTTTACAATCGTCCGCCTTTTTTCGCTACATATGAGCTCCATCATGAAGAGTGAAGAAGTCTCACAAATCTGTGTGTCGGACCGTACTACATGCACGAGTCTTTCTTGAGTCTCGGCGACTTTGAGCGTGAAACTGCTAGGGAGTACCTCCAAAACTTCATGGTACAGAATAAGGACCGGGAAATTGTCCTCGTGCCTTATCATCCAAAGTAAGTCAGTTCCGGACAACCCTTTCATACATTTCAATCATTCCTTCTCTCTCTACGGGGAATAATTTGAGGTGTCTTTTCCCCGCAGCAACGGGCGCACCGTCCTTATCGTTCTTTACCCGCAAGTCTCCCACGCCGTGTATTTTGACCCTTCAAGAGACTACGAGAAAAAAGACTACACCCACATAATGAATATTCTAGATGATGCTCTCCAAGGCTTCAGCATTAGAGGTGGCCACATGCAGATCAGGAAACAAAGGAACAAGAAGATGGGTTTCGCGCATAAAACTAACTTCTCCTGCATCCATGTCCCAAAACCAAGCAAGAAGGATGGATTCTACATCATCCATCTCATGATTCAGTTCAACATGGATCACCAAAAGCTTCGCATGAGAAGCAGAAATGATGATCATATCCACAAGTGGATAGAATCTCATGGAGAAGCGGATTATAAACTTAGAGATGACTTCTTTCGCATCCAAAGCGACATTGCAACGATCATCATGAAAGAAGTCGTCGATGAGAAGGGGATGTTCCACCACGGCCCTATATCGCGAGCTGACGTCCGAACTCGCATAGGCATGCAACTTCTAGACCTCACGTTGTTCAAGAAGCTAGGGCCCATCCTTGATGATATGGAAGGATGGAACTTCTAGTGATTTATGATGCCGATGATGATGATATGTGTCGGTTGAACTTGTATACTTTTTGTAGCGATGAAACTTTGTGATGTCCATGGTCCCTGCCGAACTTGCGTAACGCTACTTTGTTAGTTTGTGTACGATGACCTGCGTACCTCTAGTTAATTAATTTATGTATTGTATGATGCATCTAGTTGCTAACCCTTTCTTTTTTGGTGTTGCTCTAGTATATTTTGTTGCATATATATGATTATACATCCTCTTCGTGAACATGCATCTCTAACAGGTACCTAGTTTCTTGATGGCGAGATGGAAGTGCTATGTCGTGTACAAAGGGAAGGTTCCGGGGGTGTACAACGAGTGGCATCAGTGTCAGGCGCAAGTGAATGGGTTCTCGGGCGCCAGCCATAAAGGCTTCAAAAGCAGACAAGAAGGAGAAGCTAGTTACTTGAGGTTCACGCTAGCGCGAGAGATGACTCGTAACCGCCACCTCATGTACTGCATAGTTCCGCTCCCACTCATAGTGATAGCTCTTCTCGTGTATACCTTTGTTTAGATGGATGACGTTGTAGTTGCAAGTATTCGAGACTTGCATGTATCGCTATTTTCGAGATGATGACAAGATACCACTTTGTGTTGGATGATGATTATGATGAGACTATTTGTATGTATATGCTATGATTACATTTGTGGTCTCGCAGGCATTTGTATGTGTATCATGATGACATTTGTATGTGCTAATGATTCTTCTATAAAGCTTGTTCAAATACAAAACAAATATGCCGAAAAAATTTATTAAAATTAGCAGTAGCGAGTGGAGAAAAGTTAGCAGCAGCACGGTAGTAGCAGTAGCGCGTATAGGAGAAGCACGCTATAGCTATTAGCAGTAGCGAGCTTCCACTAGGAGCGCTGCTGCTACACTTGTGTAGCAGTAGCGCTTGTGAGCACGCACTACTACTACGTGTTAGCTGTAGCGCCTTATTAGTAGCGCCGGTACCCGCGCTACTGATACACCTAAAACCCGCGTTGTTGCTAGCCTTTTCCCTAGTAGTGTATATCGGAGAAGTTTGCACTTATTAAGGATTATATTGATGGGTTGCGTTTTACTGCTACACATGATGATTTTGATAGATATAATATGCATGTGCTTGCTGCTCCTACTTGCAATTATTATGAGAGAGCAACTACATCTCCGCCTCTTTATGTTTCCAACACGAAAAAATTGCAAGAAACTGTTTATACTATGCATTGGCCCTTAATTTGTGTGCATGAATTTTTCTTTTATGACATGCCTACGCATAGGAAGAGAGTTAGACTTCGTTGTTTCATGATATATGTTACTTTGTGCTCACTACTAAATTATAAATCATTGTTAATTAAAATTGGCTTTGATATACCTTGGGATCTGGGTGGATTTATTACTTGAGCACTATATGCCTAGCTTAATGGCTTTAAAGAAAGCGCTACCAGGGAGACAACCCAGAAGTTTTAGAGAGTCATTTATTTTTGTTGAGTGCTTTTATATAGTTTAAAAACAACAAAAATAAAGAGGGGAACCCAAAACTTTTCAAAAAGAAAAGCGAAAGTGAGAAAGACAAGCACTGTTGAAGTGGGAGCTAGCCTTGAACTTTGTTCATGCTCACGGAAACTTTGTGAATCTTGATTACAGAAACTTTTCAATAAAAATAAGTATCCCCTTGTACAATTCCATTGTAATATAAAAATAATGTACCAAGGTTTGCCTTTAGGATGTTTACAATGCTTGTTGGTTTGTACGGTGCAGGACAGAAACTTTGGCTGTAGTGTGTGACGCCCCCGATTTGACCGTACACTAATCATACACGCCAACGTGTATGATCAAGATCAGGACTCACGGGAAGATATCACAACACAACTCTACAAATAAAATAAGTCGTACAAGCATCATATTACAAGTCAGGGGCCTCGAGGGGTTAAATACAAGAGCTCGATCATAGACGAGTCAGCGGAAGCAACAATATCTGAGTACAGACATAAGTTAAACAAGTTTTCCTTAAGAAGGCTAGCACAAACTAGGATACAGATCGAAAGAGGCGCAAGCCTCCTGCCTGGGATCCTCCTAAACTACTCCTGGTCGTCGTCAGCGGGTTGCACATAGTAGTAGGCACCTCTAGTGTAGTAGGAGTCATCGTCGACGGTGGCATATGGCTCCTGGGCTCCATCGTATGGTCGCAGCAATCGGGTATAGAAAGGGAAAAAGGGGGAAGCAAAGCAACCGTGAGTACTCATCCAAAGTACTCGCAAGCAAGGAGCTACACTACATATGTATGCATTGGTATCATATGGAAAAGGGGTGTCATATGTGGACTAAACTGCAGAATGCCAGAATAAGAGGGGGATAGCTAGTCCTATCGAAGACTATGCTTCTGGCCACCTCCATCTTGCAGCATGTAGGAGAGAGCAGAAAGTAAGTTCACCAAGTAGCTTTGTGTAGCATAATCCTACCCGTCGATCCTCTCCTCGTTGCCCTGTTAGAGAGCGATCACCGAGTTGTATCTGGCACTTGGAAGGGTGTGTTTTATTAAGTATCCGGTTCTAGTTGTCATAAGGTCAAGGTACAACTCCAAGTCGTCCTGTTACCGAAGATCATGGCTATTCAAATAGATTAACTTCCCTGCAGGGGTGCACCACATTTCCCAACACGCTCGATCCCCTTTGTCCGGACACACTTTCCTGGGTCATGCCCGGCCTCGGAAGATCAACACGTCGTAGCCCCACCTAGGCACAACAGAGAGGTCAGCACGCCGGTCTAAATCCTATGGCGCAGGGGTCTGGGCCCATCGCCCATTGCACACCTGCATGTTGCGAACGTGGCCGGTAAGCAGACCTAGTCTCCCTAATACAAGAGCAGGCGTTCCAGTCCAATCTGGCGCGCGCCGCTCAGTCGCTGACGTCAAGAAGGCTTCGGCTGATACCACGACGTCGAGTGCCCATAACTGTTCCTGCGTAGTTGGTTAGTGTGTATAGGCTAGTGGCCAGACTCAGATCAAATACCCAGATCTCGTTAAGCGTGTTATTTTGAAATAACCGCACTGGCACTTGGAAGGGTGTGTTTTATTAAGTATCCGGTTCTAGTTGTCATAAGGTCAAGGTACAACTCCAAGTCGTCCTGTTACCGAAGATCATGGCTATTCAAATAGATTAACTTCCCTGCAGGGGTGCACCACATTTCCCAACACGCTCGATCCCCTTTGTCCGGACACACTTTCCTGGGTCATGCCCGGCCTCGGAAGATCAACACGTCGTAGCCCCACCTAGGCACAACAGAGAGGTCAGCACGCCGGTCTAAATCCTATGGCGCAGGGGTCTGGGCCCATCGCCCATTGCACACCTGCATGTTGCGAACGTGGCCGGTAAGCAGACCTAGTCTCCCTAATACAAGAGCAGGCGTTCCAGTCCAATCTGGCGCGCGCCGCTCAGTCGCTGACGTCAAGAAGGCTTCGGCTGATACCACGACGTCGAGTGCCCATAACTGTTCCTGCGTAGTTGGTTAGTGTGTATAGGCTAGTGGCCAGACTCAGATCAAATACCCAGATCTCGTTAAGCGTGTTATTTTGAAATAACCGCAGACGCCGACCAGGGCCAGGCCCACCTCTCTCCTAGGTGATCTCAACCTGCCCTGTCGCTCCGCCTCAAAGTAACAGTCGGGGGCCGTCGGGAACTCGGGCCCACGACTACCTGGATGGAGCCACCTGCCTTCAGCCCCCACATCAGAATCACTTGCGGGTACTCAATGAGCCGACCCGGCTTTAGTCACCACCTGTATAGTATGTATATATGTATAAGTATATACCCGTGATCACCTCCCGAGTGATCACGGCCCGATAGTATAGCATGGCAGACGGACAAGAATGTAGGGCCACTGATGATAAACTAGCATCCTATACTAAGCATTAGGATTGCAGGTAAAGGTAACAACAGTAGTAGCAAGGACAGGCTATACATCAGGATAGGATTAACGGAAGCAGTAACACGCTATACTACTCTAATGCAAGTAGTAGAGAGAAGAGTAGGCGATATCTGGTGATCAAAGGGGGGCTTGCATGGTTGCTCTGGCAAGAGAGAGGGGTCGTCAACACCGTAGTCATACTGGGTAGCAGCGGCGACGGTCTTGGTGTCTAACGAGAGAAGAGGGAGATGAAATAATAAATATTAAGCAAACAGATGCATAGCGATGCATGACATGACAAGTAGCGGTGCTAGGGGTGCCCTAACGCGGTAAGAGGTAGTACCGGTGAAGGGGGAAACATCCGGGAAAATATCCCCGGTGTTTCGCGTTTCTGGACAGATGAACCGGAGGGGGAATGTTGCATGTTCGCTATGCTAGGGATGTGTGGCGGACGAACGGGTTGCGTATCCGGATTCGTCTCGTCGTTCTGAGCAACTTTCATGTACAAAGTTTTTCCATCCGAGCTACGGGTTATTTTATATTAATTTTAAAAGATACAAATCATTTTTAGGATTTATTTAATTAATTTAATCAACATTATCCAGAACAGTGCACGCTGACGTTAGCATGACGTCAGCAGTCAACAGAGGCATTGACTGGTCAACTAACGTGTGGGTCCCGTTCGTCATTGACTGTTTAGTCTAATTAGGGTTTAATTAAACTAACTAGTTAATTAGATTAATTAAACATGATTAATTAACTTAATTAATCCTTTGTTTTAATTATTATTTATTCATTTATATATTTATATTTTTAATTTCTTTTTTTCATTTAAATCGTTTTGGGTGTGGGCCCATATGTCATAGGCCCAAGGGGGCTATCGAGCACTAGGTTAGCGGGCGTGGGCGTCAGCGCCCGACGCGGCCAGGGGGAGGAAGGGGGCTGGCACGTGGCTCATGGCCATGGCCGGAGCAGCGGCGCGGCGGCAGGAGGCCGGAGTGGGGGCAGCGACGTGAGGGGTGGGGCTAGGAGCGGCGCAGGACGAGTGCTGCGGCGGAGCGGGACGACAAGTGCGGCGGTGGCCTCGACACGCAGTGCGTGGCCACGAGGAGCAGGTGGTAGGGCGGAGCTGCCCGCGGCGCATTGGAGGCGAAGGGCGCCGGCGGGGACACGCGCGAGCCGTGGCGGGGGCGCGGGACTGCGGGGGAGCTAGAGCAGCGGCAGTAGCAAAGCAGCAGCTGCAACAGAGCAGCAGGAGGGGAGGGGGTTGCGGGCGTGCGCGTAGGCGAGGCGCAGGGCGCGCTAGGGAGCAGGGGAGCAGGGGCACGGCCACGCACCGGGCGCGGACGGCGTGGGCGCGACGAACAGAGGAAGGCCCGGGGCGCGGGCGGGCGGCTTGCAGGGCGCGCCAGAGCGGTAGTGGGCGTGGCTGGCGCGTGTGTGGGCACGCGAGCACGCACGCGCTTCGTTGCGGGCAGGCGCGGTGCGCACGGAGCGGCCAGCGTGGAGCAGGAGGAGCGGAGGGCCGAGGGGCGCGGTGGCGACAACAGGCGAGGCCAGCGAAGCCGGCGGGCGGTGCGCGCGCGGTGGTGGCCGGGGCGAGGGTGAGAGAGGAGGGAGGGCGCGTGCTCACGGAAGGATGCAGGGAACGGGGCAGTGGTGCTTGGGGAGGACGACGGCGACGACATGCGTAGGGGGAGGCAAACCGGTGAGGGCGTCCGGCGGAGTGTTCTCCGGCGAGGTCTTCGGGCGGCGGCGGCGGTGATGCCCCGATCCAGTTCGGGATCGGGGAGGGGGCGGCGTGGGGGAGTGGGGAGTGGAGTGGTGGATGGGGTGGATAGGGTTCCGCCGTCAACGGGATAAGGGGAGTGGGGGTGGGCCGGAGCTGGGCCGGCCTGTGGCCTGCTAGGCCGAAGCCCAGGGGGGTTCTGTTTTCCTTTTTTTGTTAGTTTTGTCTTTTCCCTTTTTCTTTTTTATCTCTCTTTTCTGCTTTAATTCATTTTATGTATTTAGGTTTTTTATAAAAGCATGGTTCCCTCACCATAAATACCTAAGCATTTATTTGCACACTCCGAACATTTTAGTTTAATATTTTGAAAACTTTTGTTGTTTGCCTTTAATTAAAATTTGAATTCGAATTGTTTTGAACTAAGGCGAGATTTGTCTACAGTAACTGAGGTGACGTGGCATCATTACGAGGGGGTTATTGTAGATCAATTACCCAGGCATCACAATTCTCCTCCACTACAAGAAACCTCGTCCCGAGATTTAAGAGGCGTAAGGGGGGATTCTGGTTAAGAAATTCTAGCGAGTGTTCTCGTTGCTAGGTACTCATCTCACAGAGGTCGATCCATTACATTGATGTCTTCATTTCTATGCTTCAGGTCATCATGATGAAATCAGCATTCTTTCTTCGGGAACTCCATCGTATGTATGACAAGGGGTAACTTCGGAAAAATGGACCACTACAATGTTGCTTATCTGGTAAATAACAGCATGAAAGGTGGCAAAAAGTAACTCTCGAATTGAAACTTAAGAAATCATCGAGAGAAAAGTAAGAAGGTGCAAAATGGAAGTTTCGAGCGGGCAGGCTATAGTTCGATGCCTGAAGTGGGGCATGAAAGGGGTTCAAAGCAACAGGATAACCGAATTGATGATCTCTTAGAAGTGACTCGTGAATTTACATACAAGGCCACGTGCAAGGAACAACCTTGGGATCAGGGGGTGTACAGAAGAGTTAGGTTTCGATCCTGTGGAACTATGGGTTATGGGCCCACCAGGTGAGTTAACGGTAGGAAGGGCTGTGACGTCTTGTATGACCATGTAAGCAAGACATGTCAGCCGATAGCCTGTCAGTTATGTCGGCAATAACGTCGGTACCAAGGGCGAGGGACGAAGAGAACCATTTTCCTGCTCGTTGAACGAGGCGGACCATTAGGAAAGGTTCTCGTCCATCGGTGGTTACCGGACTATCATCAACAATAGTAGTAGGGTCTGACTAACAGAGTGGTATAACGAAGTGCTTACCTAAGCAGGGAATTATCACTGCTCATTTAAGTCAGATTGCTGGAAAGGTTAAACAAAACAATGGAAAGGATAGTATGGTTATCGAATTAAACAGAACAGTGGAAAGGAAAATGTGTTTAAACACATATTTCAGGGGTATATCCTTCCCAAGGACAAGCAGAGCCTGATAACCATGACATGATATTAAGTAGAAAAGCCTCTAGGCGAGGGGAGAGAAATTTCATGACATTATCCATACAGCGGTGTTTGGATAATTGAGCAAGAAACATTTAGCATTGGGCTTCAAATGTTCTTGTTGATGAAGGGAGTACCACAGACATGCTTCGAGATAGCATTGGCAGGGTCTTCAATCAAAGGTCGGACTCTGGATACTCAAGGGATTCATCAGGAACAACTTATAGTATAAGTCTTACAATTTCCTCAGGAAAGAATGGGTAA
The DNA here is from genome assembly GCF_003073215.2 of Triticum urartu. NCBI lineage: Eukaryota > Viridiplantae > Streptophyta > Magnoliopsida > Poales > Poaceae > Triticum > Triticum urartu. The sequence continues at coordinate 555,792,336 of NC_053025.1, read as the reverse complement.
CGTTGCTAAAGAGGATACTATAACAATAGGGCCTCCGGCCAGGTGGGCTAGGTATGACACCACCTTACCGGGTCATATAAATATCATCGTTATAACTCTTGGAAATATGTTCCAACCATCATATCATACCAAGATTCAGTTCTCATAGGTGGCAGGATACCTCAGACTCAGGATGCCTGAGAAGAAAAGGTGTAACACAAATTGACGGGATGACATTGTAAGATTCTCAGGAAATGAACTATGGAAGTGAGTTCTGAAACAAGAGTTCATCATTAAACCAAGGAGAGGATGAGGAGGTGGCTGATGGACTCAGCGACAACTCATCGAGATTTCCAAAAAGATGGATTTCCACAATTATGTGAACAAGGAGATAACATTTGTCAGATCAAATGATACAATGATGTATGCTTGAGGAAAACACACATATTTAAATAGTGGTTGAAAGATGCACCCAAAATATGGGCTCGGTAGCACGATCAATGTTAGAATGGTGATACAATTAGTAATAGTCTAAGAATGGACTGTCGACCATTAACTTCAAAGTAATAGGGTTGCTAGAAGTTTTGAATTCGGACGTCATAATTCAATTGTCAGTTTTCCGGTTAGAATAAACATGGGGACCAAGAAAGAATGGTGTTGGTGAGAAGTATCACTATACCAAGAATTCTCAAGAGGTGGTGAAATTCTCACAATATTCTTGACATAAAAGAAGGTGATACTTCAAGGTAGAACATCACATAAGTTGGGTAGCAAAGAACTCAAGGTACAACACAAAACAAGAACATGTTTTGTGTTGGTAGGAAAGCAAGGTTGTTCTCGATATTAACGCAAATCATCGAGGGAAAAGGAGGGTATTTCTCATCATGAATTCGATATATATCTTGGAAGAGCTCAAAATGTTGATGATGTTCACGACACAATTGTCACGAGATTTCATGAAGATGTAATCGATCAGCGATGGTATCAAGTCAAAGGAATGATGAAGCGTGAGGTTATTGGAACCACGGGTATGGCACAAACTCGAAATCAAGCTTGTTGTTCAAGGACAATTGACGTAACGAGGAAGATCGACGTAAGATTAGCTCACCATTGAAAATTTTGCTCCGGGAAGAAGGACCGGGTAGCACAGTTAAAATCGGCACGACAAGGATATAGCCAAGCAGGATAGGGATGACGTGATCGAGTTCAAACTCGTAAGTAATGAAGGTTACCAAAAGCCGATTAATCACGGTGCGGACTTGAGTCAGTTATTGGTGTTCTCGAGTGAGAAACAACTCAGAACCTGGGGAAAAGTTGGAATCGGTGAGAAATAACAGTTGATGAAGAACCCATAAGAAGTTATGCAGTTCCATGACATTATCAAGATATCATAGTGTAATACTCAACGGTAGATCAAAGTAAAGGTTGGACAGGTGCAATGATCTGCACAAGACAAGTACTTCAACTTGTCCGATAAATGGTATTGATGAGAAAATATGGTCGGAACCATGATTGCAAAGGACCAAACATAGATACAGGACGAACTTATAACAAGGGGATTATTATCATGTACTAGAAGCTTCGATGATAAGTTTCACATCGGGTCCATGGGCATGAACGCAAAGGCTCGAGGTCGACTCCCACTTCTTCCATGCATAACCTTTCATTTTACTTCTCACTTTTGATGAATCTGTAGTGTAGAAATTTTATCTAGCAAAATACCAGAAGAGTATGACTCGTGAAAACTTTCGAGTTCACACTTAATAAGGAAGGCATAGGTTCAACCCGTCAGGGTATCATGGAAACATATACCACAAGCTTCAATAGTAAATACCACAAGCTCAAAAGTAGAGCATGGTTGACAAAAGTAGAGGATACAATTTACCAAAGGCATTATGTATCATGTAAAGAACTCAGAATTTTGGTTGTGAGGGACATTTTCGGATAATAACCCGACAATGGGTATGGCGGTCCACAACGGAGCTGATGTAAGCATCAGCACACAATCAAAAGAAGAAACAATGCAAAGGCATTGGAGTATAGAAACAACTGACTAACTAAAAGCTCAAATGCAAAGGAATTATCATTTCCAAATCAAGGGATCAAAAGCAATGCTCTGATTAGGGATGGATAAGTTGAATAGCCTTAGGGCTACAATCGACGGCAATTTGGTTGGTCGAGATCTAGCTCATGTTTAAAATGACGTCTGAGCTGGAAGGATAATCCTAGGATTCGACTGATGATTGTGAACATTTGCTACTTATTGAATCAATGGACTCAAAAATGATAGTGACCAAGGATGCCACTAGTATTTGTATACTTATGGGATTAACCATAATGCATGCAAGCCAGAATTTCAAGAGCAATAGGCGGTTGAGGATTCTTGGAAGATCGAATGGTATTTCGAAGACCCCTTTTTTGAAATACATGAATCAACTGAGGAGGAACGGATACTCGATAAGTGCAAGGAATTATCCGTAGGGGTAATAATGCGAAAAAGAGCTGCAAAGCAGTAGACACAAAGGATTCTTGGAATATCAGAGAAATTTTTCAGGGTATCAAGTAATAACAAGGGCAACTGGGGATGAATGTATGAATGACAAATGTAGGTAGTTGTCCATAAGGGTTCATTGGTGGTAGGGAATTGTAAAAGGGATGGAACATAGTCTCGAGAGAACATCATAGAGTGTCTTCGGAATCTTCTGGTGAAGCAAGCAATCGTTTGGACCAAGGGGCTCTCCGGGAGAAAGTATTTACGAGAACCTAGAGTTAGAGTTAGCAAATCATTTAACCCTAATAGAAGAGAGATTAGAATCCCGGAGTATAGACGAGGAGTAAAAGATCCTAATACCACCCAATGGCGACGTGGGCCCGTAAGACACACAACCATGTTAGTAAAAAGTTTTGCAATGTCTAGACTCAACTTCGGCCAAGGAGTTAGAAAGGGGATTCCTACAGGCAGTCGGCTCTGATACCAACTTGTGACGCCCCCGATTAGACCGTACACTAATCATACATGCCAATGTGTACGATCAAGATCAGGGACTCACAGGAAGATATCACAACACAACTCTACAAATAAAATAAGTCGTACAAGCATCATATTACAAGCCAGGGGCCTCGCGGGCTCGAATACAAGAGCTCGCTCATAGACGAGTCAGCGGAAGCAACAATATCTGAGTACAGACATAAGTTAAACAAGTTTGCCTTAAGAAGGCTAGCACAAACTAGGATACAGATCGAAAGAGGCACAAGCCTCCTGCCTGGGATCCTCCTAAACTACTCCTGGTCGTCGTCAGCGGGCTGCACGTAGTAGTAGGCACCTCCAGTGTAGTAGGAGTCATCGTCGACGGTGGCTTCTGGCTCCTGGGCTCCATCGTCTGGTCGCAGCAATCGGGTATAGAAAGGGAAAAAGGGGGAGCAAAGCAACCGTGAGTACTCATCCAAAGCACTCGCAAGCAAGGAGCTACACTACATATGTATGCATTGGTATCATATGGAAAAGGGGTGTCATATGTGGACTGAACTGCAGAGTGCCGGAATAAGAGGGGGATAGCTAGTCCTATCGAAGACTACGCTTCTGGCCACCTACATCTTGCAGCGTGTAGGAGAGAGCAGAAGGAAAGTTCACCAAGTAGCTTCGTGTAGCATAATCCTACCCGGCGATCCTCTCCTCGTCGCCCTGTTAGAGAGCGATCACCGAGTTGTATCTGGCACTTGGAAGGGTGTGTTTTATTAAGTATCCGGTTCTAGTTGTCATAAGGTCAAGGTACGACTCCAAGTCGTCCTGTTACCGAAGATCACGGCTATTCGAATAGATTGACTTCCCTGCACGGGTACACCACATTTCCCAACACGCTCGATCCCCTTTGTCCGGACACACTTTCCTGGGTCATGTCCGGCCTTGGAAGATCAACATGTCGCAGCCCCACCTAGGCACAACAGAGAGGTCAGCACGCCGGTCGAAACCCTATGGCGCAGGGGTCTGGGCCCATCGCCCATTGCACACCTGCATGTTGCGAACGCGGCCGGTAAGCAGACCTAGCCTCCCTAATACAAGAGCAGGCATTCCAGTCCAATCCGGCGCGCGCCGCTCAGTCGCTGACGTCAAGAAGGCTTCGGATGATACCACGACGTCGAGTGCCCATAACTGTTCCCGCATAGTTGGTTAGTGCGTATTGGCCAGTGGCCAGACTCATATCAAATACCCAGATCTCGTTAAGCGTGTTATTTTGAAATAACCGCGAACGCCGACCAGGGCCAGGCCTACCTCTCTCCTAGGTGGTCTCAACCTGCCCTATCGCTCTGCCTCAAAGTAACAGTCGGGGCCGTCGGGAACTCAGGCCCACCACTACCTGGATGGAGCCACCTGCCCCTTCAGCCCCCACATCAGAATAACTTGCGGGTACTCAACGAGCCGACCCGACTTTAGTCACCACCTGTATAGTATGTATATATGTATAAGTATATACCCATGATCACCTCCCGAGTGATCACGGCCCGATAGTATAGCATTGCATACGGACAAGAATGTAGGGCCACTGATGATAAACTAGCATCCTATACTGAGCATTAGGATTGCAGGTGAAGGTAACAACAGTAGTAGCAAGGACAGGCTATGCATCGGGATAGGATTAACGGAAGCAGTAACATGCTACACTAATCTAATGCAAGAAGTAGAGAGTAGAGTAGGCGATATCTGGTGATCAAAGGGGGACTTGCCTGGTTGCTCTGGCAAGAGAGAGGGGTCGTCAACACCGTAGTCGTACTGGGTAGCAACGACGACGGTCTCGGTGTCTAGCGAGAGAAGAGGGGGAAGAAACAATAAATATTAAGCAAACATATGCATAGCGATGCATGACATGACAAGTAGCGGTGCTAGGGGTGCCCTAACGCGGTAAGAGGTGGTACCGGTGAAGGGGGGAAACATCTGGGAAAATATCCCCGGTGTTTTGCGTTTCTGGACAGATGAACCGGAGGGGGAAAGTTGCGTGTTTTCTATACTAGGGATGTGTGGCGGACGAACGGGTTGCGCATCCGGATTAGTCTCGTTGTTCTGAGCAACTTTCATGTACAAAGTTTTTCCATCCGAGCTACGATTTATTTTATATTAATTTTAAAAGATTTAAATCATTTTTAGGATTTATTTAATTAATTTAATCAACATTATCTAGAACAGTGCACGCTGACGTCAGCATGACGTCAGCAGTCAATAGAGGCGTTGACTGGTCTACTGACATGTGGGTCCCGTTCGTCATTGACTGTTTAGTCTAATTAGGGTCTAATTAAACTAACTAGTTAATTAGATTAATTAAACGGGATTAATTAACTTAATTAATTAATTGTTTTAATTATTATTTATTTATTTATATATTTATATTTTTTAAAAATTCTTTTTTTATTAAAATCGTTCTGGGCGTGGGCCCATATGTCATAGGCCCAGGGGGCCTATCGGGCATGCGGTTAGCGGGCGCGGGCGCGGGCGTCGGCGCCTGACGCGGCCAGGGGGGAAGGAAGGGGGCCGACACGTGGCTCGTGGCCGTGACCAGAGCAGCGGCGCGGCGGCAGGAGGCCGGAGTGGGGGCAACGACGTGAGGGGCGGGGCCAGGAGCGGCGCAGGGAGAGTGCTGCGGCGGAGTGGGACGGCAAGTGCGGCAGCGGCCTCAAAACGCGGTGCGTGGCCACGGGGAGCGGGTGGTAGGGCGGAGCTGGCTGCGGCGCAGTGGAGGCGAAGGGCGCTGGCGGGGGCACGCGCAAGCCGTGGCGGGGGCGCGGGGCTGCGGGGGAGGTAGAGCAGCGGCAGTAGCAAAGCAGCAGCTGCAACAGAGCATCAGCAGTGGGAGGGGGTTGCGAGCGTGTGCGTAGGCGAGGCACAGGGCGTGCTGGGGAGCAGGGGAGCAGGGGCGCGGCCACGCACCGGGCACGGACAATGTGGGCGCGGCGAACAAAGGAACGCCCGGGGCGCGGGCGGGCGGCTTGCAGGGCGCGCTAGAGAGGTGATGGGCGCGGCCGGCGCGGGTGTGGGCGCGTGAGCACGCGTGCGCTTCGTTGCGGGCAGGCGTGGTGCGCACGGAGCGGCCGGCGTGGAGCAGGCCGAGCGGAGGGCCGAGCGGCACGGTGGTGATTACGGGCGAGGCCAGCGAAGCCGGCGGGTGGCGCGCGCGGTGGCGGCCGGGGCGAGGGAGAGAGAGGAGGGAGGGGCACGTGCTCACGGAAGGATGCAGGGAACGGGGCAGTGGTGCTTGGGGAGGACGACAGCGACGATGTGCGTAGGGGGGAGGCAGACCGGTGAGGGTGTCCGGTGGAGTGTTCTTCGGCGAGGTCTTCGGGCGGCGGCGACGGTGATGCCCTGATCCAGTTTGGGATCGGGGAGGGGCGACGTGGGGGGGAGTGGGGAGTGGAGTGGTGGATGGGGTGGATAGGGTTCCACCGTCAAGGGGATAAGGGGAGTGGGGGTGGGCCGCAGCTGGGCCGGCCTGTGGCCTGCTGGGCCAAAGCCCGGGGGGTTCGGTTTTCCTTTTTTTGTTAGTTTTGTCTTTTCCCTTTTTCTTTTTTTATCTCTCTTTTCTATTTTAATTCATTTTATGTATTTAGGTTTTTTATAAAAGCATGGTTCCCTCACCATAAATACCTAAGCATTTATTTACACACTCCGAACATTTTAGTTTAATATTTTGAAAACTTTTGTTGTTTGCCTTTAATTCAAATTTGAATTCGAATTGTTTTGAACTAACGCGAGATTTGTCTACAGTAACTGAGGTGATGTGGCATCATTACGAGGGGGGTTACTGTAGCTCAATTACCCGGGTATCACAAGTGCGCGATTTTACATTTTTTACTGGAATATCAAGCGGTTCTGATTCCTTTTGCACTGTCTTTCTATGCAAATTGTTTATTTTTCCTAATTTTGGCAGAATTTTTCAAGTATTAGAAGTATGGTGAATGTTCTGATTATTACAGACTGTTCTGTTTTATGTTCCTATCAATGGATTAAGCCATGGAAAAGCTATATTACAGTACACAGAATGCAAACAAAATATGAATTGGTTTGCAACAGTACTTAGAGTAGTGATTTCCTTTATTATACTAACGGATCTTACCGAGTTTTCTGTTGAAGTTTTGTGTGGATGAAGTGTTCGAAGATCGAGGAGGTCTCGATGTGAGAAGAAGGAAGAGAGGCAAGAGCTCAAGCTTGGGGATGCCTGAGGCACCCCAAGTAAATATTCAAGGAGACTCAAGTGTCTAAGCTTGGGGATGCCCCGAAAGGCATCCCCTCTTTCTTCAACAAGTATCGGTATGTTTTCGGATTCGTTTCGTTCATGCGATATGTGCAATCTTGGAGCATCTTTTGCATTTAGTTTTCATTTTTCTTTTATGCACCATGGTGGTATGAGATAGTCTTTGGCTGATTTATAGAATGCTCTATGCACTACACTTATATCTTTTGAGTATGGCTTTATAGAATGCTTCATGTGCTTCACTTATATCATTTGAAGTTTGGATTGCCTGTTTCTCTTTACATAGAAAACCGCCATTTGTAGAATGCTCTTTTGCTTCACTTATATTTGTTAGAGCTTGGGCATATCTTTTGTAGAAAGAATTAAACTCTCTTGCTTCACTTATATCTATTTAGAGAGATGACAGGAACTGGTCATTCACATGGTTAGTCATAAAATCCTACATAAAACTTGTATATCACTGAATATGATATGTTTGATTCCTTGCAATAGTTTTGCGGTATAAATATGGTGATATTAGAGTCATGCTAGTGGGTAGTTGTGGATTAGTAGAAATACTTGTGTTGAGGTTTGTGATTCTCGTAGCATGCATGCATGGTGAACCGTTATGTAACGAAGTCGGAGCATGAGGTATTTATTGATTGTCTTCCTTATGAGTGGCAGTCGGGGACGAGCGATGGTCTTTTCCTACCAATCTATCCCCCTAGGGGCATGCGTAGTAGTACTTTGCTTCGAGGGCTAATAAACTTTTGCAATAAGTATGTGAGTTCTTTATAACTAATGTTGAGTCCATGGATTATACGCACTCTCACCCTTCCATCATTGCTAGCCTCTTCGGTACCGTGCATTGCCCTTTCTCACCTCGAGAGTTGGTGCAAACTTCGCCAGTGCATCCAAACCCCGTGATATGATACGCTCTGTCACACATATGCCTCCTTATATCTTCCTCAAAACAACCACCATACCTACCTATTATGGCATTTCCATAGCCATTCCGAGATATATTACCATGCAACTTCCATCATCATCATATACATGACTTGAGCACACATTGTCATATTGCTTTGCATGATCGTAAGATAGCTAGCATGATGTTTTCATGGCTTGTCCGTTTTTTATGTCATTGCTACGCTAGATCATTGCACATCCCGGTACACCGCCGGAGGCATTCATATAGAGTCATATCTTTGTTCTAGTATCGAGTTGTAATATTGAGTTGTAAGTAAATAAAAGTGTGATGATCATCATTATTAGAGCATTGCCCCATCAAAAAAAAGAGGCCAAAGAAGCCTAAATAAAAAAGGGGGGCCAAAGAAGCCCGCAAAAAAAGAGAAAAAGAGAGAAAAGAAAAAGGGGCAATGTTACTATCCTTTTACCACACGTGTGCTTCAAAGTAGCACCATGTTCTTCATATAGAGAGTCTCTTGAGTTATCACTTTCATATACTAGTGGGAATTTTCATTATAGAACTTGGCTTGTATATTCCGATGATGGGCTTCCTCAAATGCCCGAGGTCTTCATGAGCAAGCAAGTTGGATGCACACCCACTTAGTTTCAGTTTGAGCTTTCATACACTTATAGCTCTAGTGCATCTGTTGCATGGCAATCCCTACTCGTCACATTGACATCAATTGATGGGCATCTCCATAGCCCGTTGATTAGCCGCGTCGATGTGAGACTTTCTCCCTTTTTGTATTCTCCACATAACCCCCACCATCATATTCTCTTCCACCTATAGTGCTATGTCCATGGCTCACACTCATGTATTGCGTGAGGGTTGAAAAAGTTGAAGCGCATTAAAAAGTATGAACCAATTGCTCGGCTCGTCATCGGGGTTGTGCATGATGTGAATATTTTGTGTGGTGAAGATGGAGCATAGCCAGACTATATGATTTTGTAGGGATAACTTTCTTTGGCCTTGTTATTTTGAAAAGACATGATTGCTTTATTAGTAGGCTTGAAGTATTATTGCTTTTATGTCAAATGATAGACTATTGCTTTGAATCACTCGTATCTTAATATTCATGCCATGATTAGATACATGATCAAGATTATGCTAGGTAGCATTCCACATCAAAAATTATCTTTTTTATCATTTACCTACTCGAGGACGAGCAGGAATTAAGCTTGGGGATGCTGATACGCTCCGTCGTATCTATAATTTTTTATTGGTCCATGCCAATATTCTATAACTTGCCTATACTTTTGGCAACTTTTTATACTATTTTTTGGGACTAACATATTGATCCAGTGCCAGTTCCTATTTGTTGCATGTTTTTTGTTTCGCAGAATATCCATATCAAACAGAGTCCAAACGGGATAAAAACTGATAGAGATTTGTTTTGGAATATATATAATTTTGGGGAAGAAAAATTCACGTGAGACGGTGCCCGAGGGAGGCACGAGGCAGGGGGGCGTGCCCCACCCTGCTAGGCGCGCCCCTGACCCTCGTGGCCACCCCGTAAGGCGGTTGATGCCCTTCTTTCACCGCAAGAAAGCTAATATATGGATAGAGATCGTGTTAAAATTTCAGCCCAATCGAAGTTACGGATCTCCGGGAATATAAGAAACGGTGAAAGGGAAGAATCTGAGAACGTAGAAACAGAGAGAGACAGAGAGACAGATCCAATCTCGGAGGGGCTCTCGCCCCTCCCATGCCATGGAGGCCATTATTCTCTGATTTAAATGAATAACCATCTCGCACTAAAGATGATCGAGATATAATGTTCATGCTCAACGCTGGCACCAAATAACAATTATTTAGGTCTAAAAGTAATCCCCAAGGTAGATGCAGAGGTAGCGTGCTGACGGCGATCACATCGACCTTGGAACCATTCCGGACGCGCATCGTCACCTTGTCCTTAGCCAATCTTGGTTTAATCCATAGCTCCTATTTCAAGTAACAAATATGAGCAACCTGAACCAGTATCAAATACCCAGGCGCTAATATGAGCATTAGTAAGGTACACATCAATAACATGTATATCAAATATACATTTGTTCACTTTGCCATCCTTCTTATCCGCCAAGTATTTGGGGCAGTTCCACTTCCAGTGACCAGTTCCTTCGCAGTAGAAGCACTCAGTTTCAGGCTTGGGCCCAGCTTTGGGCTTCTTCCCGGGAGTGGCAACTTGCTTGCCATTCTTCTTGAAGTTCCCTTTGTTTCCCTTACCCTTTTTCTTGAAACTAGTGGTCTTGTTAACCATCAACACTTGATGCTCCTTCTTGTTTTCTACCTCCACGGCCTTAAGCATTGCGAAGAGCTCGTGAATTGTTTTGTTCATCCCTTGCATATTATAGTTCATCACGAAGCCTTTGTAGCTTGGTGGGAGTGATTGAAGAACTCTATCAATGACACAATCAACTGTAATATCAACTCCCAGCTGAGTCAAGTGATTATAATACCCAGAGATTTTGAGTACGTGTTCACTGATAGAACTGTTCTCCTCCATCTTGAAGCTATAGAACTTGTTGGAGACTTCATATCTCTCAACCCAGGCATTTGCTTGAAATATTAACTTCAACTCTTGGAACATCTCATATGCTCCATGACGTTCAAAACGTCTTTGAAGTCCCGGTTCTAAGCCGTAAAGCATGGCACACTGAACTATAGAGTAGTCATCAGATCGAGCTTGCCAGACATTCATAACATCAGCTTCAGCTCTTGCAGCAGGCCTTTCACCTAGCGGTGCATCAAGGACATAATTATTCTGTGCACCAATGAGGATAATCCTCAAGTTACGGACCCAGTCCATGTAGTTGCTACCATCATCTTTCAACTTAGCTTTCTCTAGGCACACATTAAAATTCAAGGGAACGGTAGCTCAGGCCATTGATCTACAACATAGATATGCAAAACTATAAGATTAAGTTCATGATAAATTAAGTTCAATTAATCAAATTACTAATGAACTCTGACACGTCTCCAACGTATCTATAATTTTTTTATTGTTCCATGCTATATTATATTCTGTTTTGGACATTATTGGGCTTTATTATACACTTTTATATTAGTTTTGGGACTAACGTATTAACCGGAGGCCCAGCCCAGAATTGCTGTTTTTCTTTGCCTATTTTAGGGTTTCGCAGAAAAAGAATATCAAATGGAGTCCAAACGGAATGAAACCTTCGGGAACGTGATTTTCGGAACGAACATGATCCAGAGGACTTGCACCCTACGTCAAGCAATCACCGAGGAAGGAACGAGGTAGGGGGGCGCCTACCCCCTGATACGTCTCTGTCGTATCTATAATTTTTGATTGTTCCATGCCAATATTCTATAACTTCCATATATTTTTGGGACTAACATATTGATCCAGTACCCAGTGCCAGTTCCTGTTTGTTGCATGTTTTTTGTTTCACAGAATATCCATATCAAAAGGAGTCCAAATGGGATAAAAACTGACGAAGATTTTTTTTGGAATATATATGATTTTTGGGAAGAAAAATCCACGCGAGACGGTGCCCGAGGGAGGCACGAGGCAGGGGGCGCGCCCCTGACCCTCGTGGCCACCCCGTAAGGAGGTTGATGCCCTTCTTTCGCCGCAAGAAAGCTAATATCCGGATAGAGATCGTGTTAAAATTTCAACCCAATGGGAGTTACGGATCTCCGGGAATATAAGAAACGGTGAAAGGGAAGAATCTGAGAACGCAGAAACAGAGAGACATATCCAATCTCGGAGGGGCTCTCGCCCTCCCACACCATGGAGGCCATGGACCAGAGGGGAAACCCTTCTCCCATCTAGGGAGGAGGTCAAGGAAGAAGAAGGAGGAGGGAGGCTCTCTCCTCCTCGCTTCCGGTGGCACCGGAGTGCCACCGGGGGCCATCATCATCACCGCAATCTTCACCAACAACTTCACCGCCATCATCACCAACTCGTCCCCCCTCTATGCAGCGGTGTAACCCCTCTTTTATCCGCTGTAATCTCTACTTAAACATGGTTCTCAACACTATATATTGTTTCCCAATGATGTATGGCTATCCTATGATGTTTGAGTAGATCCGTTTTGTCCTATGGGCTATTTGATGATCGTGATTGGTTTGAGTTGCATGTTTTATTATTGATGTTGTCCTATAGTGCTCTCTGTGTCGCGCAAGCGTGAGGGATTCCTGCTGTAGGGTTTGCAATATGTTCATGATTTTCTTATGGTGGGTGGCGTGAGTGACAGAAGCACAGACCCGAGTAAGTAGGTTGTTTGCGTATGGGATAAAGAGGACCTGATACTTTAATGCTATGGTTGGGTTTTACCTTAATGATCTTTAGTAGTTGCGAATGCTTGCTAGAGTTCCAATCATAAGTGCATATGATCCAAGTAGAGAAAGTATGTTAGCTTATGCCTCTCCCTCAAATAAAATTGCAATAATGATTACCGGTCTAGTTACCGATTTCCTAGGGACAAATAACTTTCTCGTAACAAAAAGCTCTTTACTAAAACTAACTTAGTTGTGTCTTTATCTAAACAGCCCCTACTTTTTATTTACGTAATCTTTATTATCTTGCAAACCTATCCAAAAACACCTACAAAGTACTTCTAGTTTCATATTTTTTTCTACGTAAAGTGAACACCAAGTGTGCGTAGAGTTGTATCGGTGGTCGATAGAACTTGAGGGAATATTTGTTCTGCCTTTAGCTCCTCGTTGGGTTTGACACTCTTACTTATCGAAAACGGTTGCGATCCCCTATACTTGTGGGTTATCACCCCCCCCCAGGCGCGCCATCCACCCTCGTGGGCCTCTTGTTGCTCCACCGACGTACTCCTTCCTCCTATCTCTACCTAATATTAAAGTGAGGATTGTTTCTCCACCTTTTTTGGTTCAATCAATTGTTTTGTATCACACCCTTTTTTCGTACATCATCCTATTTTTTTTCTTCGTACGTCGTCCAGCCACCTATTTTTTTCCTCTGCATGCGCCCGCCAACCCGAAAAAAAACATGCTTCAGGTGGGACTCAAACCAAGCACATGGTGAAAGAGTCCACCCGCACTAACCAGCCCATCTACCTACTATCTTGTTTGTGCAAAATGAGTAAGATGTCCTTTTATATGGGTTAAACGAATTTTGTTAAAAAAACTTCTAATGAAGGAAACGAGTTAAATGGAGGAGTAAGTTCCGCTATCATGACCATGGAAGGAAGGCGAAAAAAAGAAGGAATAAATTACATCCTTATAATGATGAGAAAGGGAAGGAATTAAAGGAAAGAATAAGAGATGAAATAAATTCTATCATTTATGATAAGGCAGGAAGGGAATGAATTAAAGGAAAGAACGAAAGAAGGAATAAATAAATTTCCCTATTATATATGAGGTATGAAGAAAAGAATTAAAAAAGAAATAAATTTCACAAGGAAATAATAAAATAAAGAATATTTTTTGCTAATTACATGAGGCATGAAGAGAGGGAATTAAAGAGGAAATAAAATTCACTGGAAACTAAAATTAGAAATAAAAAATTCAGTGTTAAGGAATTAATAGAACAAAATAAATTCCATTGTGGACTGATTAAATATATCATCAATTGTGCGTGCATAAAACAAGTTCCATGGTGCCTCTACCTAGGAATATATGGGTCACGCTAATACATCAAAAAAGACTCGTGGAGGAGCTTGTCAAAAGTGACCATGTTACTTTTGAATGTCCTCGTGATGTTGTTTTTGTTGAATCTCATGTGATGTAGGAGTACGTGAGAGCTGACAATAGGTATATGTCACTCTACCTTCTACTATTATAGGTGATCTAGTCACTTCCCAGTTATGAATTTATTTGCAAGTTTTGCGGCAGTGGAGGCAAAAGAATGAAGTCACCCCAAATCGTTGCGCCGGTGCTCTATATTGCGGAAGGTCGCGCACGCATTGGCAAGGGTTGAGCCATATTCGATTCATTTTTCGGAGTTAAGGTAGAACAAAACCAAATAGTTGACAACATAGATGACTCGCTATGGGTGTGTAAGAGTTTGTTTCTCCCGTTGCAACGCACGGGCATTTGTGCTAGTATATACCTACGTACCCCCAAACTACCAGATACAGAGCCAAAACCCTAATTCCACCACCGTAACTTTCTGTATCCATGAGATCCCATCTTGGGGCCTTTTCGGGAGCTCCACCGGAGGGGGCATCGATCATGGATGGCTTCTACATCAACACCATAGCCCTTCTGATGAAGTGTGAGTAGTTTACTTCAGACCTACGGGTCCATAGTTATTAGCTAGATGGCTTCTTCTCTCTTTTTGGATCTCAATACAAAGTTCTCCCCCTCTCTTGTGGAGATCTATTCGATGTAATCTTCTTTTGCGGTGTGTTTGTTGAGACCGATGAATTGTGGGTTTATGATCAAGTTTATCATTGAACAATATTTGAATCTTCTATGTATTATTTTATGTATGATTGGTTATCTTTGCAAGTCTCTTCGAATTATCAGTTTGGTTTGGCCTACTAGATTGATCTTTCTTGCAATGGGAGAAGTGCTTAGCTTTGGGTTCAATATTGCGGTGTCCTTTCCCAGTGATAGTAGGGGCAGCAAGGCACGTATTGTATTGTTGCCATCGAGTATAACAAGATGGGGTTTATATCATATTGCATGAGTTTATCCCTCTACATCATGTCATCTTGCTTAAAGCGTTACTCTGTTCTCTTGAACTTAATACTCTAGATGCATGCTGGACAGCGGTCGATGTGTGGAGTAATAGTAGTAGATGCAGGCAGGAGTCGGTCTACTTGTCTCGGATGTGATGCCTATATACATGATCATACCTAGATATTCTCATAACTATGCTCAATTCTGTCAATTTCTCAACAATAATTTGTTCACCCACCGTAAATACTTATGCTCTTGAGAGAAGCCACTAGTGAAACCTATGGCCCCCGGGTCTATCTTCCATCATATTAATCTTCCAATACTTAGTTATTTCCTTTGCCATTTATTTTACTTTGCATCTTTATCATAAAAATACCAAAAATATTATCCTATCATATCTATCAGATCTCACTCTCGTAAGTGACCATGTAGGGATTGACAACCCCTTATCGCGTTGGTTGCGAGGATTTATTTGTTTGTGTAGGTGCAAGGGACTCGTGCGCGGCCTCCTACTGGATTGATACCTTGGTTCTCAAAAACTGAGGGAAATACTTACGCTACTTTGCTGCATCATCCTTTCCTCTTCAAGGGAAAACCAACGCAGTGCTCAAGAGGTAGCAAGAAGGATTTCTGGCGCCGTTGCCGGGGAGGTGATGGGGAACGTAGCAGAATTTTAAAATTTTCTACGCATCACCAAGATCAATCTATGGAGTAATCTAGCAACGAGGGGAAGGAGAGTGCATCTACATACCCTTGTAGATCGCTGAGCGGAAGCGTTCAAGTGAACGGGGTTGATGGAGTCGTACTCGTCGTGATCCAAATCACCGATGATCCTAGCGCCGAACGGACGGCACCTCCGCGTTCAACACACGTACGGTTGGGAGACGTCTCCTCCTTCTTGATCCAGCAAGGTGAGAGGAGAAGTTGAGGGAAAACTCCGACAGCACGGCGGCGTGGTGGTGATGGAGCTCGTGGTTCTCCGGCAGGGCTTCGCCAAGCACTACGGAGGAGGATGAGGTGTTGGAGGAGGAAGAGGGCTGCGCCAGGGGAAGGGTGCGGCTGCCCTCTCTCTCCCTCACTATATATAGGGGGAAGGGACGAGGGGGAGGCATCCTAGGGTTCCCTAGGGGAGGGGCGGCGGCCACAGGGGAAACCCTAGATGGGTTTGGGCGCCCCCACCCCCTAGGGAACTTGCCCCCCAAGCCGGGAGGGGCGGCTGCCCTAGGGGTGGCGCCCCCACCTCTCCTGGTTACGTGAGATGGGGTGGGAGGGGCGCTCAGCCCCTTAGTGGGCTGATGTGCCCTCTCCCCTTGGCCCATAAGGCCCCCCAACGCTTGTCGGGGCCTCCGAAACCACTTTCGGACACGCTGGTCATCACCTGGTACCCCCGGAACAATTCCGTACTCCAATACCCTTCGTCCAATATACCGATCTTCACCTCCGGACCATTCCGGAGCTCCTCGTCATGTCCGGGATCTCATCCGGGACTCCGAACAACCTTCGGTAACCACATACTATTTCCCATAACAGCTCTAGCGTCACCGAACCTTAAGTGTGTAGACCCTACGGGTTCGGGAACCATGCAGACATGACCGAGACAACTCTCCGGCCAATAACCAATAGCGGGATCTAGATACCCATGTTGGCTCCCACATGTTCCACGATGATCTCATCAGATGAACCACGATGTCGAGGATTCAATCAATCCCGTATACAATTCCCTTTGTCCAGCGGTATTGTACTTGCCCAAGATTTGATCGTCGGTATCTGACACCTTGTTCAATCTCGTTACCGGCAAGTCTCTTTACTCGTTCCGTAACACATCATCTCGTGATCAACTCCTTGGTCACATTGTGCACATTATGATGATGTCCTACCGAGTGGGCCCAGAGATACCTCTCCGTCACAAGGAGTGACAAATCCCAGTCTCGATTCGTGCCAACCCAACAGACACTTTTGGAGATACCTGTAGTGAACCTTTATAGCCACCCAGTTACATTGTGACGTTTGGCACACCCAAAGCACTCCTACGGTATCCGGGAGTTGCACAATCTCATGGTCTAAGGAAATGATACTTGACATTAGAAAAGCTTGAGTATTCTATAGTCTCACCTAAATAGCTTGGCGTAATCATGGTCATAGCTGTTTCCTGTGTGAAATTGTTATCCGCTCACAATTCCACACAACATACGAGCCGGAAGCATAAAGTGTAAAGCCTGGGGTCTGGTTGTTGCATATTATACAGATATGGCCTCGGAACACGGAGACCAAAAGGTCGAGCGTGAATCATATAGTAGATATGATCAACATAGTGATGTTCACCAATGAAACTGCTCCATCTCACGTGATGATCGGACATGGTTTAGTTGATTTGGATCACGTGATCACTTAGAGGATTAGAGGGATATCTATCTAAGTGGGAGTTATTAAGTAATATGATTAATTGAACTTAAATTTATCATGAACTTAGTCCTGGTAGTATTTTGCAAATTATGTTGTAGATCAATAGCTCGCGTTGTTGCTTTCAAATGCTTATTTTGATATGTTCCTAGAGAAAATTGTCTTGAAAGATATTAGTAGCAATGATGCGGATTGGATCCGTTATCTGATGTTTATCCTCATTGCTGCACAGAAGAATTATGTCCTTGATGCACCGCTAGGTGACAGACCTATTGCAGGAACAGATGTAGACGTTATGAATGTTTGGCTAGCTCAATATGATGACTACTTGATAGTTTAGTGCACCATGCTTAATGGCTTAGAATCGGGACTTCAAAGACGTTTTGAACGTCATGGACCATATGAGATGTTCCAGGAGTTGAAGTTAATATTTCAAGCAAATACCCGAGTTGAGAGATATGAAATATCCAACAAGTTCTATAGCTAAAAGATGGAGGAGAATCGCTCAACTAGTGAGCATGTGCTCAGATTGTCTGGTACTACAATCGCTTGAATCAAGTGGGAGTTAATCTTCCAGATAAGATAGTGATTGACAGAATTCTCTAGTCGCCATCACCAAGTTAGTAGAACTTCGTGATGAACCATAATATGCAGGGGATAACGGAAACAACTCCCAAGCTCTTCGTGATGCTGAAATCAACGAAGGTAGAAATCAAGAAAAACATCAAGTGTTGATGGTTGACAAGACCACTAGTTTCAAGAAAAAGGGCAAAGGGAAGAAGGGGAACTTCAAGAAGAACGGCAAGCAAGTTGCTGCTTAAGTAAAGAAGCCCAAGTCTGATCCTAAGCCTGAGACTAAGTGCTTCTACTGGAAAGGGACTGGTCACTGGAAGTGGAACTGCCCCAAGTATTTGGCGGATAAGAAGGATGGCAAGGTAAACAAAGGTATATTGGATATACGTGTTATTGATGTGTACTTTACTAGTGTTTATAGCAACCCCTCAGCATTTGATACTGGTTCAGTTGCTAAGAGTAGTAACTCAAAACGGGAGTTACAGAATAAACAGAAACTAGTAAAGGGTGAGGTGACGATGTGTGTTGGAAGTAGTTCCAAGATTGATATGATCATCATCGCACACTCCCTATACTTTCCGGATTAGTGTTGAAACTAAATAAGTGTTATTTGGTGTTTGCGTTGAGCATGAATATGATTTGATCATGTTTATTGCAATACGGTTATTCATTAAAGTCAGAGAATAATTGTTGTTCTGTTTACATGAATAAAACCTTCGATGGGCATACACCCAATGAAAATAGTTCGTTGGATCTCGATCGTAGTGTTACACATATTCATAATATTGAAGCCAAAAAAATGCAAAGTTAATAATGATAGTGCAACTTATTTGTGGCACTGCCGTTTAGGTCATATCGGTGTAAAGCGCATGAAGAAACTCCATACTGACGGGCTTTTGGAATCACTTGATTATGAATCAGTTGATGCTTGCGAACCATGCCTCATGGGCAAGATGACTAAGACTCCGTTTTCGGAACAATGGAGCAAGCAACAGATTTGTTGGAAATCATACATACTAATGTATGTGGTACGATGAATATTGAGGCTCGCGACAGGTATCATTATTTTCTGACCTTCACAGATGATTTAAGCAGATCTGAGTATATCTACTTGATGAAACATAAGTCTGAAATGTTCAAAGTATTTCAGAGTGAAGTGGAAAATCATCATGACAAGAAATAAAGTTTCTATGATCTGATCGCAGAGACGAATATTTGAGTTACGAGTTTGGTCGTCAATTAAAACAATGTGGAATAGTTTCACAAACTCATGCCACCTGGAACACCGCAATATAATGGTGTGTCCGAATGTCATAACCGTACTTTATTGGATATAGTACAATCTATGATGTTTCTTACCGATTTACTAATATCGTTTTGGGATCATGCATTAGAGACAGCTACATTCACGAAAAAAGGGGCACCATCTAAATCCTTTGAGACGACACTGTCTGAACTGTGGTTTAGCAAGAAACCAAAGTTGTCGTTTCTTAAAGTTTTGGGTTGCAATGCTTATAAGAAAAAGTTTCATCCTGATAAGCTCAAACCCAAATCGGAGAAATATGTCTTCATAGGATACCCAAAGAAGACAGTTGGGTACACCTTCTATCACAGATCCGAAGGCAAGAAATTCGTTGCTAAGAATGGATCCTTTCTAGAGAAGGAGTTTCTCTCGAAAGAAGTGAGTGGGAGGAAAGTAGAACTTGATGAGGTAACTGTACCTGCTCCCTTATTGGAAAGTAGTTCATCACAGAAAACGGTTTCTGTGACACCTACACCAATTAGTGAGGAAGTTAATGATGATGATCATGAAACTTCAGATCAAGTTATTACTGAACCTCGTAGATCAACTAGAGTAAGATCCGCACCAGAGTGGTACGGTAATCCTGTTCTGGAAATCATGCTACTAGATCATGATGAACCTACGAACTATGAAGAAGCGATGGTGAGCCCAGATTCCGCGAAATGGCTTGAGGCCATGAAATCTGAGATGAGATCCATGTATGAGAACAAAGTATGGACTTTGATTGACTTGCCCAATGATCGGCGAGCCATTGAGATTAAATGGATCTTCAAGAGGAAGACGGACGCTGATAGTAGTGTTACTATCTACAAAGCTAGAATTGTTGCAAAAAAGTTTTCGACAAGTTCAAGGTGTTGACTACGATGAGAGTTTCTCACTCGTATCTATGCTTAAGTCTGTCCGAATCATGTTAGCAATTGCCGCATTTTATGAAATCCGGCAAATGGATGTCAAAACTGCATTCCTGAATGGATTTCTGGAAGAAGAGTTGTATATGATGCAGCTGGAAGGTTTTGTCGATCCAAAAGGAGCTAACAAAGTGTGCAAGCTCCAGCGATCCATTTATGGACTGGTGCAAGCCTCTCGGAGTTGGAATAAACGCTTTGATAGTATGATCAAACCATATAGTTTTATACAGACTTGCGGTGAAGCTTGTATTTACAAGAAAGTGAGTGGGAGCACTACAACATTTCTGATAAATATATGTGAATGACATATTGTTGATCGGAAATAATGTAGAATTATTCTGCAAAGCATAAGGAGTGTTTTGAAAGAAGTTTTTCAAAGAAAGACCTCGGTGAAGCTGCTTACATATTAAGCATCAAGATCTATAGAGATAGATCAAGACGCTTGATAAGTTTTTTCAATGAGTACATACCTTGACAATATTTTGAAGTAGTTCAAAAATGGAACAGTCAAAGAAAGAGTTCTTGACTGTGTTACAAGGTGTGAAATTGAGTAAGACTCAAAGCCCGACCACGATAGAAGATAGAAAGAGAATTAAAGTCATTCCCTATGCCTCAGCCATAGGTTCTATAAAGTATGCCATGTTGTGTACCAGATCTATTGTATACCCTACACTGTGTTAAGCAAGGGAGTACAATAGTGATCTAAGAGTAGATTACTGGACAGCGGTCAAAATTATCCTTAGTGGAATAAGGAAATATTTCTCAATCATGGAGGTGACAAAAGGTTCATCATAAAAAGTTACGTCGATGCAAGTTTTGACACAGATCTGGATGACTCTAAGTCTCGATCTAGATACATATTGAAAGTGGGAGCAATTAGCTAGAGTAGCTCCGTGCAGAGCATTGTAGACATAGAATTCGCAAAATACTTACGGATCTGTATGTGACAGACCCGTTGACTAATATTATCTCACAAGCAAAACATGATCACACCTTAGTACTCTTTGGGTGTTAATCACATAAACGATGTGAACTAGATTATTGACTCTAGTAAACCCTTTGGGTATAGGTCACATGACGATGTGAACTATGGGTGTTAATCACATGGTGATGTGAACTATTAGTGTTAAATCACATGGCGATGTGAACTAGATTATTGACTCTAGTGCAAGTGGGAGACTGAAGGAAATATGCCCTAGAGGCAATAATAAAGTTATTATTTATTTCCTTATATCCTGATAAATGTTTATTATTCATGCTAGAATTGTATTAACCGGAAACATAATACATGTGTGAATACATAGACAAACAGAGTGTCACTAGTATGCCTCTACTTGACTAGCTCGTTAATCGAAGATGGTTATGTTTCCTGACCATGAAAAAAAGAGTTGTTATTTGATTAACGGGATCACATCATTAGAAGAATGATGTGATTGACTTGACCCATTCCATTAGCTTAGCACTCGATCGTTTAGTATGTTGCTATTGCTTTCTTCATGACTTATACATGTTCCTATGACTATGAGATTATGCAAATCTCATTTGCCGGAGAACACTTTGTGTGCTACCAAACGTCACAACATAACTGGGTGATTATAAAGGAGCTCTACAGGTGTCTCCAAAGGTACATGTTGGGTTGGCGTATTTCGAGATTAGGATTTGTCACTCCGATTGTCGGAGAGGTATCTCTGGGCCCTCTCGGTAATGCACATCACATAAGCCTTGCAAGCATTGCAACTAATGAGTTAGTTGCAAGATGATGTATTACGAAACGAGTAAGGAGACTTGCCGGTAACGAGATTGAACTAGGTATTGAGATACCGACGATCGAATCTCGGGCAAGTAAAATACCGATGACAAAGGGAACAACATATGTTGTTATGTGGTCTGACCGATAAAGATCTTCGTAGAATATGTAGGAGCCAATATGAGCATCCAGGTTCCGCTATTGGTTATTGACCGGAGACGTGTCTCGGTCATGTCTACATTGTTCTCGAACCCGTAGGGTCCGCACGCTTAAGGTTTTGATGACAGTTATATTATGAGTTTGTGCATTTTGATGTACCGAAGTTTCTTCAGAGTCCCGGATGTGATCACGGACATGACGAGGAGTCTCGAAATGGTCGAGACATAAAGATTCATATATTGGAAGCCTATATTTGGATATCGGAAGTGTTCCGGGTGAAATCGGGATTTTACCGGAGTACCGGGAGGTTACCGGAACCCCCCGGGAGGTATATGGGCCTTAGTGGGATTTAGTGGAAGAGAGGAGAGGTGGCTAGGGCTGGGCCGCGCGCCCCTCCCCCCTAGTCCGAATAGGACAAGGAGAGGGGGGCGGCGCCCCCCCTTCCTTCTCTCTCTCCTCTTTCCCCCTCCCGAATCCTATTCCAACTAGGAAAGGGGGGAATCCTACTCCCGGTGGGAGTAGGACTCCTCCTGGCGCGCCCTCCTCCTGGCCGGCCGCACCTTCCCCTGCTCCTTGATATACGGGGGCAGGGGCACCCCTAGACACACAAGTTGATCCACGTGATCATATTCTTAGCCGTGTGCGGTGCCCCCTTCCACCATAATCATCGATAATATTGTAGCGGTGCTTAGGTGAAGCCCTGCGACGGTAGTACATCAAGATCGTCACCACACCGTCGTGCTAACGGAACTCTTCCCCGACACTTTGCTGGACCGGAGTCCGGGGATCGTCATCGAGCTGAACGTGTGCTAGAACTCGGAGGTGCCGTAGTTTCGGTGCTTGATCGGTCGGGCCGTGAAGACGTACGACTACATCAACCGCGTTGTGCTAATGCTTCCGCTGTCGGTCTACAAGGGTACGTAGATCACACTCTCCCCTCTCGTTGCTATGCATCACCATGATCTTGCGTGTGCGTAGGAATTTTTTTGAAATCACTACATTCCCCAACAAGTAGAACTTGATGAGGTAACTGTACCCGCTCCCTTATTTGAAAGTAGTTCATCACAGAAAACCGGTTTCTGTGACACCTACACCAATTAGTGAGGAAGTTAATGATGATGATTATGGAACTTCAGATCAAGTTATTACTAAACCTCGTAGATCAACCAGAGTAAGATCCGCACCAGAGTGGTACGGTAATCCTGTTCTGGAAGTCATGCTACTAGATCATGATGAACCTACGAACTATGAAGAAGCGATGGTGAGCCCAGATTCCGCGAAATGGCTAGAAGCCATGAAATCTGAGATGGGATCCATGTATGAGAACAAAGTGTGGACTTTGGTTGACTTGCCTGTTGATCGGCAAGCAATTGAGAATAAATGGATCTTCAAGAAGAAGACCGACGCTGATGGTAATGTTACTATCTACAAAGCTCGACTTGTTGCAAAAGGTTTTTGACAAGTTCAAGGGATTGACTACGATGAGACCTTCTCACCCATAGCGATGCTTAAGTCTGTCGGAATCATGTTAGCGATTGACGCATTTCATGATTATGAAATTTGGCAGATGGATGTCAAAACTGCATTCCTGAATGGATTTCTGGAAAAAGAGTTGTATATGATGCAACCAGAAGGTTTTGTCGATACAAAGGGAGCTAACAAAGTGTGCAAGCTCCAGCGATCCATTTATGGACTGGTGCAAGCCTCTCGGAGTTGGAATAAATGCTTTGATAGTGTGATCAAAGCATTTGGTTTTGTACAGACTTTTGGAGGAGCCTGTATTTACAAGAAAGTGAGTGGGAGCTCTGTAGCATTTCTGATATTATATGTGGATGACATATTACTAATTGGAAATGATATAGAATTTCTGGATAGCATAAAGGGATACTTGAATAAAAAATTTTCTATGAAAGACCTCGGTGAAGCTGCTTACATATTGGGCATCAAGATCTAAAGAGATAGATCAAGACTCTTAATTGGACTTTCACAAAGCACATACCTTGAAAAAGTTTTGAAAAGGTTCAAAATGGATCAAGCAAAGAAAGGGTTCTTGCTTGTGTTACAAGGTGTGAAGTTGAGTAAGACTCAATGCCCGACCACTGCAAAAGATAGAGAGAAGATGAAAGATGTTCCCTATGCTTCAGCCATAGGCTCTATCATGTATGCAATGCTGTGTACCAGACCTGATGTGTGCCTTGCTGTAAGTCTAGCAGGGAGGTACCAAAGTAATCGAGGAGTGGATCACTGGACAGTGGTCAAGAACATCCTGAAATACCTGAAAAGGACTAAGGATATGTTTCTCGTTTATGGAGGTGACAAAGAGCTCTTCGTAAATGGTTATGTTGACGCAAGCTTTGACACTGATCCGGACGATTCTAAACCGCAAACCGAATACGTGTTTATATTAAACGGTGGAGCTGTCAGTTGGTGCAGTTCTAAACAAAGCGTCGTGGCGGGATCTACGTGTGAAGCGGAGTACATAGCTGCTTCGGAAGCAGCAAATGAAGGAGTCTGGATGAAGGAGTTCATATCCGATCTAGGTGTCATACCTACTACATCGGGTCCAATGAAAATCTTTTGTGACAATACTGGTGCAATTGCCTTGGCAAAGGAATCCAGATTTCACAAGAGAACCAAGCACATCAAGAGACGCTTCAATTCCATCCGGGATTTAGTCCAGGTGGGAGACATAGAAATTTGCAAGATACATACGGATCTGAATGTTGCAGACCCGTTGACTAAGCCTCTTCCACGAGCAAAACATGATCAACACCAAGGCTCCATGGGTGTTAGAATCATTACTGTGTAATCTAGATTATTGACTCTAGTGCAAGTGGGAGACTGAAGGAAATATGCCCTAGAGGCAATAATAAAGTTATTATTTATTTCCTTATTTCATGATAAATGTTTATTATTCATGCTAGAATTGTATTAACCGGAAACATAATACATGTGTGAATACATAGACAAATAGAGTGTCACTAGTATGCCTCTACTTGACTAGCTCGTTGATCAAATATGGTTAAGTTTCCTAACCATATACATGAGTTGTCATTTGATTAACGGGATCACATCATTAGGAGAATGATGTGATTGACTTGACCCATTCCGTTAGCTTAGCACTTGATTGTTTAGTTTGTTGCTATTGCTTTCTTCATGACTTATACATGTTCCT